>NC_056725.1:1228390154-1228445154 GCF_019279795.1 Protopterus annectens
CATAAGGAACTCTGCACAAAAGAACATCAGAAAAGAACAAACCTGAAAAGATTCCCAAAAAAATATCTAACAACCAAATGTTCATGCTCAAAACTAAATTACTAAACAAAATTACATCATACATGCACACATTTTTTCACCATGTCCATCTCCTTCAACTGTGTATCTAATACAACATACACTTAATTACTATTACACCTACAATTCAGTTTGTTTCAAACTCTTACTGTATACCCAATCCTATTGTCTTTCACTCCAGTAATGACTGTATATTAGTAATGTTTGTATTTGTAATGCTCAGTTACAATGTATCTCAATTGTTTTACTCATACAGATCTAAAACACAAACCCTACTAAAATTATCATGAATAACATTTGAAGATACCAATGAATATGCAAATATTTGAACATATACAAGAAATAATCTGTAAAAGACTTCTTACACTAATTGTAAATGCTTCTATATGTAACCAGCTGTAAAATGTATTGCTTGGTGCTTCAGTCATAAAATGTATGTTACTCCTGTATTTAAATGAACGATAGTTATGCATTTCATTTCTAAGGCTTATCTCCCTGGGCCTCCAGTAAAAAGCGGCACAGCCTGGGAAGAATATTTTGGTAAAAAATACAAATAAAATAAATAAAATAAATATTTAAATGACTCTTTTCAGGGTGATTTGCTCAATCTTTCAATTTTGCAAGCGGATATTGACGGAGTTTAATCCAGTGGTACACTTTGAAACTTGCTAGCAGCTCATAGACTTAACCCTCTGTGCTAGACTGTCCAGCCCTTGTTCTGTGTTCTCTATCAATTTTAGAACTGCATTCTCACTCCTGTAGTACACAAATTAAGAACAGTATAGTTAGCTGATGGACTTCAGAGCAATGAGATAATGTCTCCTTTATAACTACCATCTGAGTGGCATAAACCCATATGAATAAAGCTGGTATTACAGAAGTTTAACGACAATATTAATGCTTCATTTTGCTAGGCTGATGCAGGTATAGCAACCTCCTACCTCCTTAATTATGGGGGGAAACTACTGAAATAATGACATGGTCAGGCCCTGGCCAGCTCTGCATGCCATATGTTATACCACATAGACCTTATTCTGATATTTCACAAGAGATGATGGATGAGTTTATTTACAATGCCCATGTGGGGTATTGTATCAACTGCCTTAGCCAGGTCAAGGTAGGCAGTATGGATCATTATACTTTCATTCGTTACCTTTGTGACCTTCAGAAAGATGTCCACAAGATTAAGGAGGCATGACCTGCCCTTGACAAAACCAAAGTGGGTTGGTTCCAGTGCCTGAAGGTTTCCAATGTCATTATTATTTCCAGGATAATTCTTTTCATGGCTTTACAGCTGAGACTATTCAGACTATGGGTCTGTAGTTGCCAGGATCCATTGATGGACTACTCTTGTGCAGAGGGATAACCACTGCAGTTCTCCATTCACGTGGCAGAAAACCTGTTCAAAGACTATGGTTGAAAAGTGACTCCAGTGGTCCTCAGAGGTCATATTTCAGACTGGTTAGGAGACATCCCAGGATATTATCAGGATCCATCGAGGTTGTGTTTTTGGCCTTAGAGAATGCATTTAGGACATCTCTCTATTGATAGTTTGTGGGGTTATTTGTTTGATGGTATTTACTGGGGGGTGGTTGGGGTACAGATAATTTGGCAGCCACTAGATTTGCTATAGCTTCTGCCTCCATTTACAACCAGTTTGGCATACTGCTGTGTATTGCCTTTAAGGTTTTGGACATAGCTAAAGAAGACCTTATGTTCGTCTTTGGCCTGGGAAGCTATTTTAACCTCAGAATTGGCTTTCTTGATCTTAATTTGCCCTCTTGTTTGTCTATTCAGCTTGATGAAAGAGTTTTCATCTTTTAGGGTGTTGCACTTCCTAAGTTTAGCTATGACTTTTTACTTTTATTATACAACATGTTTAATATTTGATTCCACCTGGGTGTCTTGTTTTTTTTTTAGTTTCATTTGGGCTTACTTCTACTCATTGCAGCAACCTCTATGTACCTATTGTCATGGTTGTACAGAGTTTCTGCAAACAGCTCCTCATAGGCTGCTGTGCCATCTGAGTTTAGAGGGGCTTGAAATGTTGACAAGTTATCACTTAATAAGAGGAAGATTGCCTTGGAATAGTTCCTAACTGTTACAGGGCTTGCTGGCATTACAGAATTGATTTTTATCTCAAAGAAGAAAGCTTTGTGGTCAGACCACATCAGAGAGGACACGAAACTGGAGGGGGGGGGGTGTGAGGCATTATCCAGTATTTATAAGTACCAGGTCCAATATGTTTGCACCTCAAATGGGTGTATGCACTGTTTGGTTTAGGGCATTTGTGTTAACAAAGTCCAGGGATCTCTGTGTCACAAATTTGGGGTCATGTAGGATTCCCAGTCTGTGAAGAGATAAGTAAAGTCACCAATGAGTATGGTATTCAGTTGAATGGTGAGTGTCCCCAGCAGGTCTAAGTATGAACTATGAGTTTCCTGGGTCATGGAGAGTGACGTATAACTTGCTAGGATATGGTATGAGACTTTGTCAATGATACTTTGTATGAAGAGAAACTCCAATGCCACCCCTCCATTTTTTTTCTGGACTATCCAGAAATCCAACTGATTTTCCGGTAGTCCAGAAAACACTGTACAAACTCCGGTATTCTGTTTCAGAAAAGGACACAGACTATCGGAGTTTGTAAATCGGCTGATTTACTATGATTTTTTACAGAAAAGCATAGTAAATCAGCCGAAAACAGGCATCAGGAACGGAAAAAGAGTGCGTTCCCTGCTCTGTGATGTCATCACAATGTCACAAAATGGGTGGAATATGGGCGGGATGAGGGGTTGGGATGTGCGGGGTTACTCGTGATGTGAGGGATGTGGCTTTACACCGGTTTTAGTCACAATGAAAGGTGGCAACCCTACTAATGCATTATCATGTTTCACCAACCTTGAGGAATGCTTGTTATTTATGTTGATTGAGATGCCTCCACCTTTGGTCCCTGCCTGCTCAGATACTGGTCTAAATGTGTGGAAGACACTGAAGACTTGCATCATTGGGGTACTCTCTGCAGCTTTAAACCATGTCTTGGTAACTGCATAGATGTCTGCATTCTCCAAGATAATCAGAGCTTGGAGGGAGTGGACCTTCTTGTTTAGACTCCTGGTACTGCGCAGAAATAGTTTAGATTGCTTTGGACAAATTTGGCTGTGTTGAAAGGTTTGTCAAGTTGGCATTGCCTAAAAAAGGCTGAATGGAAGAGGACAATATTTTGCCAATATTTGAAAGCCTAGAGGGGACATGTACAGATCATCCTTGGCTAAACAATGTAGTCTGTTGATCACATCCTTCCTTCCATGCTGACAAAGACTGTATCCCCTAGACTGAAATCAGAAACTATTCCAATTATTTAAGTCAATCATCCTTTGCTCATATTTCAGCGAAATCCTTGGGGAAGGTAGAATGCTTCTCACTGCTAGGCACATACCAGCCAGTGACTAGTCTGATCCTGGTTCCTGATAGACAACTGACTGTTACTATCTCCTTGTTCATTGTGGTGAGAGGAGTATCAGAAGGGTGGGAGGTTGGCATAATGACTAAGGTGTTTATCTTATAGGCACAAGGTGCAGGGTTTGAGTCTCATGTGGGTAATTGGCTGGGCTTAAAATAGCCCACAAACGCAGTTAGCCTGGTACTAATTTAAGAACTTTATACTATGTGATACAATAGAACCCCCTATAACTATAGTCCTGGGTTGTTGTTGGCTTGCTTTATGGGTTTAGTAGATGAGGCTCCACTTGGTATGGCTGCATGTCTAGTGTTGGGTGATGTTTTTGTAGAGTGCTTTTGGGTTTTCTGAGGATGATTTTTTTACAGGTGGACTGCCAGTGAGGTCTTTGTGTTTGGGAAGATTGCATTTAAATGCATCAGCATATGTTATTCTGTGTGTAGGGTACAAACTATATGTGGTGGGTGTAGGGTGTGTGTTTTTGAAAACCTGTTTTTTATGAAGAGTGTGTGTATATGAGAGTTTTGTCTCCAGTGACAATGCATATCTCCATCTCTTATATACTGTATTTGTTTATTTAAGGATTAAACGGTTGCAAGTGAACATGAGACAATTGTTACATTGTCTTAAGATGCCCATATCCACCAAACTGACTGAAAATAAATTGGAAAAGTGCATATCCATTATGCCAGGTCCTTCATTAGTTGAGCTACAACCAGGCTACCTCCTACTGCCACTAGATGAAAAATCTTCAGTCCTTTTCATGTAAAAATACAGCAAAGAACTTGCCAGAGTGTAAAAATATACTACTTTTATCTAGAAACTAGCTAGACAATGAATTCAGAACAAGCAAATTAGCAAAACGGACAATAAGAGGCAAAATGCATTTTTTTCCAAAATAAGCACAAGGAAAGGTGATAATTTATTCAAGATATTAACAGCAGTGACTTTATACAGCTTATAGAAGTACAATTATTCATTAAAAGTACGAAGATTTGGCTGGATGGCACCAGATGCAAGACAGACACTTCTGAGGCACAAGTGAGGATGACAAGCATTGTTAAGCTCTGTGGAAATGAGCCATGAGCCGCACAGATGTGTCAAATTTATATAGGCACCAAAACAAGGTAAGATGACTATAAGCCCTCTGCCAAATAAATCAACTATACTCAGGGCTCTCTAGTGTGTTTGCTAACTTGGATAGACTAGGCTACCACCCACTGCCACTAGATGGAAAATCCTCAGTCATCTTAATGTAAAAACACAGAAAAGAGCTTGCTGGTATGTAAAAATACAGTAATTTATCCAAGAACTAACTAGATAACAAATTCAGAGCAAGTAAATCAGCATAATGGAGAATGGGTGACAATATGCATTTTTTTTCAAAATAAGCACAAGGAAAGGCAATAAATAATTCAGAAAACAAGTAATCTCTGTGGCATCCCTGAGGTCTCAAAACAACCCACTAAACAAGTGTAGTGGGTCCAAAAACAAAACAGTGTAAGAAACTTCTCTGTGTGGAAGATTTTCAGTCCATATATCTGTAGTTAATCACTGTGTATTAATCAGATCAGACAAAAGTAATAGAAGTAGCGAACTTAAACTTGTTTTAAGTAAAAAAAATAAATAAATAAAACATATATAATTGTACAGAATTGCTAAGTATTCGAATGTAATCCAAGCAAGGCAGGCAGTCTGTTTCCAGTTGAAAATCCTTTATTAAGTACACAGACAAGAGATCCAAGTAAAACAAAAATAGAGTAATGGTTTCCTCACAAGCTTTCTAAAGATATATATATATATATATATATATATATATATATATATATATATACTTTTTATCAGATAAGGGAGCGTTTTATTGCTGTAAAACAAAGTGTTATTGGTACATATGTTAAATTCACGTCCCTTCCCCCATCAGTGTGACATTTGAGCTGGTCCTGCCCTACTTAGTAGCTGTCATCATAATAATATAACCATTATGTACTTTAAATAAAATTTATAATGATGTGGTACCTCTTAAATAACCAGATTATTAAGTAGATTATTAAGTCTGTGATTTTATCCAAGACAATATACTACATGGTTGGAAATATATCAACCTTAGTCCATTTGGCAATCAAAAAATATATATAAATATATACATATACACTTTCCATGTAAAAAATAAATTGTAAAAATCATATTATTATCTGAAATTGAATTAATTTCAGAGTTTTTCAGGGGTAGAGGCTATCCAGATAACTTAATAGCTGAAACAGCATTGGAAATCATTAAGGGATGGGGTGTAAAATATGTCCCTTTATTAGGTAACACTCAACATAACTCAAAGACTAAAAACGATGTAGAAAATAATTACGGGAGAGCATTGGTAATTCAGTATAATAGTTTTTCTAAGGAAGTTAAAAGGATTGTAGAGTCAAGCTGGAAGATGCTTAGATACAATCAAGATATTGTAGATAGGGTGGGTAATTCACCCCGTTATGTATACAAGACAGGGGTGAATCTGAAGAAAATGCTTGAGAGGAATAAAAAGGTAATGGTAAAAGAAATAGGGACAGGGACCAAGAAATGTGGTAGGTGTTCTTACTGTAGGTACATTATTGATAAAGAACAAATAATTTTGGAAAAATAACATGAATAGCATAATAACCTTTGGGAAAGGCAATTTCTGACTAGGGGCATTGTTTATTTAGCCATTTGTAGGGACTGCCCTAGTTTCTATGTGGGAAAATCAAAAGGGCATTAAGTAAGATAATATATGAACACACTTATAATATCAAAAAGAAAAATATGAACAATGCACTTTACAGGCACCTACATGTTGAAACAACACATAAAGGGTTTATGTTTGGAATTCTTAAAAAAGTGGTAGCCAACCCTAGGGGAGGAGGCTGGGAAAATTGGTTGTGTAGTAGGGAAACACATTGGCAAATTAAATTGAATGCAACCAACTACCCAGGGCTTAATGACCACATTTCAATCAAGCCATATTTAATTAAAAAGCAAAAAAATGATAGTTATTCTTACATAGTGGCACTTTGACATTGGAACTTGGAAATTTATATGAATTGCTTTAGGTGAATATATATATGATTATATAATTTTAGATAAAAATTTATATCCTACATTTTTTATAATAACACATTTTTTTTACTACGGCTTTTTATGACGTGGATGATATTTTATATATTTTTTATGTATTCGTCAAGTGTCATATGTATTGTTATAATTTTGGAGTTATATTTAGAGTAATATATGTGGGCAGAAAGGAATGTCTCTTTAAGAGAATTTTGGCGCCTTTTTTAAGGAGAGAGTATTTATGCTGACGTTTTAGTTGTTTCTATTTACTTGAAAAAGCCCAGCACTACGGCAGGGTGAAAGCGCTTGTATTTTATTGTGGAATAAACTACTTATAGCTTTTTCAGCATGTCCAGACCATTTTTCTATTTTTGAAATCAGCAGAATGGAGAATGGGTGACAAAATGCATTTTTTCCAAAATAAACACAAGGAAAGGCAATAAATAATTCAGAAAACAAATAATCTCTGTGGCATCCCTGAGGTCTCAAAACAACCCACTAAACAAGTGTAGTGGGTCCAAAAACAAAACAGTGTAAAAAACTTCTCTGTGTGGAAGATTTTCAGTCCATATATCTGTAGTTAATCACTGTGTATTAATCAGATCAGACAAAAGTAATAGAAGTAGCGAACTTAAACTTGTCTTAAGTAAAATAAATAAATAAATACAACATATATAATTGTACAGAATTACTAAGTATTCAAAAGTAATCCAAGCAAGGCAGGCAGTCTGTTTCCAGTTGAAAATCCTTTATTAAGTACACAGACAAGCGATCCAAGTAAAACAAAAATAGAGTAATAGTTTCCTCACAAGCTTTCTAAATAAATATATATGTATATATATATATATATATATATATATATATATATATATATATGTATACTTTTTATCAGGCAAGGGAGCGGTTTATTGCTGTAAAACAAAGTGTTATTGGTACACATGTTAAATTCACATCCCTTCCCCATCAGTGTGACATTCGAGCTGGTCCTGCCCTACTTAGTAGCTGTCATAATAATATAACCATTATGTACTTTAAAATTTATAATGACGTGGTACCTCTTAAATAACCAGATTATTAAGTAGATTATTAAATCTGTGATTTTATCCTAGACAATATACTACATGGATGGAAATATATCAACCTTAGTCCATTTGGCAATCAAAAAATATATATAAATATATACATACACACTTTCCATGTAAAAAATCAATTGTAAAAATCATATTCTATTTTCATAACCTATTGTTAACAAATATCTCTTTCGTCCTTCTAGATTTCTTCAGGTCTGTATACAAGAACCCTAAATAATATCTATAAAAATATATATAATTGTATAATTAGTTAGTATTGTTATTACACATCATTTTGAATAAAGTGGAAAAAAGAGAACCAGAAAAAGAAAAAAATAATAAGAAAAATGAATGATGATGGAAACAAACTATACAATTAAACTACAACTGATTGAAAATGGTATTTAAAACCAACTGGTAGAATAAAAAATAAAAAAATAAAATTAGCCAGGTAAACAATGTGGCAATTTTCTAAGTTCCAGTGCACTTTTAATTGAACAGTTGTAGTTTAATCCAGACTTCCTAAAAGAGTTCATCTTTAATTGCCACATGAGTTCATGCTTCTCCAGAATATTCAAAATGTCTCCTTCAAGATCACCCATGTCTATGCGATCCAGGATCTGGAACTTAAAACCTGTGTGTCTTTTATGAAGAGAACGGTGTTTGGCTAGTGCATTATTTGTACATCCAGAGTGGATTTCTGACAGATGACATGAAATCCTACACTTGAGTTTATTTACAGTCTTGCCCACATAGAATGCATCACATTCATTGCACTGTGCCCTGTAAATTACTTTTGTAGTTTTACAGTCATCCCCTGCACTGGTCTTAATGATTTTCTTTAAATAAGGGCAATAAAAACTATCACCTTGCTGTATAAATATACAAAATGTACAATTAGTTTCACATCTTTTAGTATTTCCCTCATAAGGTCTAGGTTTAAATTCAACAAAACTTCTAATGTTCCTGGCCTTCCTAAAAACAAAGGATGGGGCTTCACCTAAGATGTTAATCAGAAAAGGGTTTCCTGTGACAATGTCCCAGTTTTCTTCAATAACATTTTTGATACTGTGATAATCCAAAGTGCATGTCAGGATGCAGCTATTTTTGCATTTGTTACTCTCTGTGGAATTTCTTAACATTCTCCTACTGGAGAGGTTGAGTGAAGGTGCTTCAGTCCTTTTCAGTTCTATAATGGGTTCCAGGATGTTTTTTAACATCTGACTTTCATAGCCTATAACTAGAAAAATCATTCTCTAAGTTGTTTAGGTTTCTCAAAAATGGTTCCATCTCTGTGGTAATTCTAGCTAATCTATAGCCTTGGGACCTCACTACATTATACTTGTTTTTTGTAGGATGTAGACTTTTACTGTGGAGTAATAAGTTAACCCTCGTTGGTTTTCTGAATAGATCAGTGGTGATTCTGTTATTGTTGGTGTCCTTGGAAATCTGCATATCTAAGAAAGTGGTTGAAGTATAGCTATGGAAAGAGGTAAACTTCAGGAAGGAGGTTGTTTGACTGAGTTAAGTGATAAAATCATCCAAGCTGCAAGGTGTCACCTTCCCACACAAGAAAGATGTTGTCAATAAAATGTAAACAGCATGTGATATGCTGCATGTAGTCTGTGTTGTTTAAAACAAAGTCCTCCTCCCACTTACCCAGGGCTATGTTAGCTATGCTGCGAGCCATGGCAGCCTCCATTGCTATACCAGGTTTTGTTTGTAGTGTTTGCCATTGAAAGTAAAGAAACTAAAGTCCAGTACAAAATTAATGAGCTTGCTTAACGTTTGCAGTTGTACCTGTGTACCTTGATTATGTTTCTTAAAAGACTCCATAGCTGCTGTTATACAGTAATTATGAGGGAGCACTGTGTACAAGGATTCCACATCAGTACTTAATAAAATACTGTCAGCTTCCACTGTAATGTTTTTTATTTTCCTCAAAAAATCCATTGAATCTGTTATGTATGACATTCTTTTCTGCTAAAGGTTTCAGCAAGTAATCAAGGTAAATGGCTGTGGCTTCAGTAAGGGAACCTCCACTTGCTACCACTGGTCTATAAAATGGGTCTTCTCTTTTCTTGTGTGGCTTTGGTATTCCAAAAAAGTAAGGTAAACGTGGGAATGGGCTCCATAAATAATTATAAAGATTTTCAGTAATAAGTTTTTCTTCCCATAATGTGGTGAGATCATATGCACTTTTTATGTCATTCATGTATAACTCATAAAATCTGTTATCCTCCAGCATGTTCTCTATCTTTTGGTTGTAGCTAGTGGTATCAGTCACAAGTATACCTCCTTCGTTGTCTGCCTTCATTACACGCTTGGATTTATCATTGCTTAGCTCAATCAATGCTTTTCTTTCTCTCTGTGTTAAGTTATAAATTTTTTTCTCAGGAGGTTTTTAAGTAGTTTCCTGATATCCATCTCACATTTCACTTTGAAAGCAGCTAATGTTTGATGTAGTGGTGGACAATAGCTTCTAGGCCTTTTTATAGTTTCATCAATAGGCTTATTTTCAATGCCATTACCTTTGCCATGAAACTGTACCCTTAAGTTGAGCTTCCTCACAAACATTTTAAGGTCTATCAGTACCTGAGCAAGCTCACTCCTGCAGCTTGGTACAAAAGTAAGTCCTTTGGACAACACATTTTTTTTCATCTTCAGTCAGTGCTTTAATAGACTGGTTCCAGATAAGTGGAGCACCTGTTATTGTGGCACCTCTTATTGTTGTTATTGTACCTGTTATTGTGGCTGAGACTTAAGATGAGTTTAAGTTCGCTACTTCTACTACTTTTGTCTGATCTGATTAATACACAGTGATTAACTAGAGATATATGGACCGAACATCTTCCACACAGAGAAGTTTCTTACATTGTTTTGCAATAAATAATTCATGATATCAACGCAGTGTACGCTCAACAGCTTGTAGAAGTATAATTATTCAATAACAGATGAAGGAAAATATGTAAATTCCTAACATATGGTAACCAGAGGTCAGGACTGAATCCTAGATCTGGAGAGTGGACAACATATCCACCAAGCTCCTGTGCCACCTGGATCTAGGCAGGCTACATTCAGTCTTTGTGTAACAAATCAGTAGACTTCTATTTACCATCTTAGATTCAAAGGCATTGTCTTTTGTGACAATATAGACACATCGCTAGTGCAGGGCCCTCAACTTCAACCCAGCTATTACTGGCAGTAGCTAGAGAATACTTTGAATATTATCAGGCCAGATGCAGATAAAGATCTCAAGATGAGAAGATGTTATACATTGCTCTGGCCTTTTTTTTAAATACTGATTAAACAATCACTGTCTCACTTAAGAAATTCATTAAGAATAAAGAAAGTCAGAGCTGAGTCTCTGCACCTTAATTGTGAAGATAATGTTTACTTAATCATATAGTCTTAATCCTTTCTACATTAAGGCTCTTCTGAGGCTAGTCTGATCATGTAATGGCATCCTATACGGAATAACCTGTATGGAAGGAAAGAGTGCTTCCTCAGAATTTACTTCATTGATTACGTATACAGAACTCTCAATCATTAGTGTCTGGTGCTGTGTCTCATTGTAAACCTTGGCAGTAGCATTTGGGGCAGACTCTCTATTTTTGTCAGCTTATTTAGCATCTGATACTTATTTCTACTTTTGGCTACTGAATATAATGTAATCCTTTGCTTTGCCCTGTATAACTAAGGCCTGACGTACCTCTGCAGTGCTACCTTATTTATTTTTTTGGGTTCTTTTCTTTTTTTTTGGACCCAGTGCTTGCTGACCATTATTCCCAGCCCCCTTCTCCCAGTTGGCTTATTCAGTTGGATTATTCAAGTGAGAGCTATCTGTCAGGAGAAGACACTAAGACATTTTTTTTCATTTTAAGCTCAAACTCTTGTATGTGCTCACTTGTGACCAATGGGCTGGCATGCAATGGGCCTTTGCAATACATGCCATAACTCTGCATGATGCAATCAATTGGCTGACTCCTCCTTATACACAAGCATGTCTCTGTGACCCCTAGCCTCCCCTAGTGATTTTACCATGGATACTGTGCTCATGATCACATGCCCCTCCCTTTCCTCCTAGTGAGAGGTGACTAGGGTTAAGCTTTGTCATTTGTCTCCTCCTCCACACCAGTTTAACAGGCATCTAAAATTCTAATAACACTTGAGTCACCTGAGTTGTATTGGCACTTTACCCCTCTGTGCCAATGGAGCTAGCTTACAGAGATTCCTCATAGATAAGTATGCAGTACCATGTCACTTGTATGTACAACAACCAGCCAATAATGCAAGTGGTGAAGCCAGTAATTACATTCATGTGCCTTTGAATCAGGTTAGCTGTAGAGAAGTAAATGGTACAGCTGGAGGGTGAGTGGGACTTAGACCATCTTAATGAGAAGCAGCATGCAGACAATGTACCATCACAGGCACATATTGTATGAAAAGTACAGTGTAACCATGGTATAATATTCCACCAGCATATGGTGATCTGTAAGCTGTATAACATGTAGTAGATGTGTATGCAATGTACAAAGTTGTAGTGCTCACTGAAGAGCCTAGCAGGGCAAGTAGTAAAATGATGAATGGACATACAGTATAGCATTGCAGTGGAAAGGTTATGTCATAGCTTATTATTTTTGCTGCATACACTTTGTGAAAGATATACTACATAGAGCATTCTGCATTCTGCATGACAGCTTGCTAGCATCCAGTATGTCACAAATTATAGACAGCACTGATCACAGTAACATGCAGGCTCAAACACATCATTTGTAACTTACACACCAGTCACAAATACACAAACCATGGAAGGGTGAGTTTTGTTCTGGCATGCACAAGGACCAAGTACATGCAGTGTGGAGCCATAAATATGGGACTCACACATGGGTGGGAGACCATAAATCAGGCATGCATGCATTTATCAGAAGCTGGTGAAGCAGTGACATGACAAACCCAGTTGGCTGCTCAGTAAGAAGATTCTTTGCACTGTATGAAGAAGATTGCCAGATCTTATATCTAATGTGTAGTGGTATGGTGCATGGCATCCATGCAGACCTGTATCCAAACAGCCACTATGTTTTCCATTATAGCCTGAGTGTGCAGTGCCAAGGCATGGCAGACACTAGCTGCAGATACTTGACAGATGTGCACATTTTGCATTCAGTATTCTTCACTTAAGCACAGTTGTGCCATGCCCGTTTTGTAGCATTGTGCAGCAGGCCAATGTTTCTGCCCAGGCCAAACCAAAGCAGTCAGCACTGGTAGTAGATGGCTTGATATGCAAATTTGCCACAGGTGAGTCATACACATGTATTACAGATGTGGTATTACATAACCCCCACCTCACACACCTTTGGCAGATGTAGCACACAGTACAGACTGTCCCTGCATGCAGCACAGTCTGTGCAGTGACTTCTGTATCTATATCCATGCCTCAGTCCCATGACTGGCAGCAAAGAATGCCTCCTCATGCATAAAAACTGACATGGGCTAACTCATGGGTAACTTCAATAAAATAACCTCCTTACTCTATGTGCCTGGTCCACCCCTTCTGGTAGTATGCAACCACACTGCCATGCATGTCTGCTTGATCTTCCCACCCTGTGCCAGACTGTGAACGATGGCTATGCTAAACAGTGGCTCTCTCTTCATCATCATCCCCAGTTTCAACAGTAACCTCATATAAGTGATATGACTACTACTTTGCTTATTCTACCATCTCATTCCCTCCTCATCTAAGTTATTGTGCTCCATTTTTGGGGTAGAGGGGATGCTTCTCAAAATGACAATATATTCCTTACTGGTGTCTGTGTATGTCTGTGCTAATGCTGCCTAATTACAGCTACGTATAATGGTAAATAGAAAGTTATGTCAGATCCATCCATCCATCTGCTACTCCCTTTTCCCATTTTTGCACATTGGGTCAGGGTGCCACTTCAACAGTGAGACTCATCCAGAGCCAAGGATTACACTGCCAGGTGGCTAGCCATGCCGCAGAAAAAGTTATATCAGATAATATATCCAATATATACAGTTCATTAATGTACAGCCAAAACAAAGGTAGAGTGCACAGTACATAATTCTGGACACGTTCTAAATGTGTCAGCATCATTTGGAGTATAGGTCCTTATTGATCGCATGGCTTAAGGTGGTGGAACTCAGCATAGTCAGAGTTAGCTGGTGAAGGAACTGCTAATGGAAACCAAAGCCTTTGAATGACAAATGAAGTCTTTTCTGCATGTTGCATATGCATCTGGTTAACAACTAACTAACTAACTAACTAACTAACTAACTAACTAACTAACTGACTAAGTGTGTCAGAGGTCCATATAGCAGTTTCAATAGCAATGGACATTATGGCAGTACTATACACTGAAATGGCAAATAACAAAAAGCAGTAAAGCAGCCACTATAGAAATGTACTTTAATAAAATAAAATAAAATAACAAATGGATGAATGTTTTCACATTATGCATACTTCTTCAGATCCTAACAATGTGTTAATGCAGCATATTTTTATAAAACAAACCATCCTATCACAGGACATCATGTAAAACAGAGGCTATCTTTCTTTACATATTAAGTTTACTCCCACTCAAAGCAGGTTTTATGCTTACATTAGCACTAAAGCCTGGATAACTGTGAGCCTGTAGTTTCAAAATCCAGTGTAACTCAGCTTGCTCTAAACAATTATCAATGTCACCCCCCCATTAGTACTGAAAACACACTGCAGTACCCTAAAATTGAAGCTATGATGAGGTTGCTCACTAATATACTTAGGTAGTGCATTCTTAACATTCTTGGTTCTAATCTCATATAGATGCCTAGTTACCCTGTCCCTTTACCCATATAAAAGCAAGGGCAGAACTTGCAATTAGCAAAATAGACCACTTGTGTAGTAGTGCAGTCAGCATAAAATCTTGGTATAAACCTGAATACCATGTTGAGGTGAATACATGCTTGTCGCTTAGTTATAACCTTACAGATTTTACAACTTCTACAAGGGAAGGTACCCAACCTATTCCCCTTGGGTTCCTTAAGTCAACTGCGATCACATAATAACTCCTTTAAACTTCTGTTGTTCCTATAAGTAAATGTGGGTACCCCTCCAATAATATCAGCAGTCCGCTGATCTCTCGTAAGGAGATGCCAGTTATTGTTGATGATAGTACGTATTGTATCTATATCGTTGGTGTACTTAGTAATAAACGTTGCCCTACACCTAGTTGGGGGCTTAAAAGGAGTAATTATGATCTCAGTATCTCTGTCAGCAATGCTCGACAGATGCTTCCTATTAACCAATGTTTCACCATGAATCTTGTCTACCAATTTACCATTGTAAGCTCTAGTATAAAATAGCCCTGTGAGTGTACATAATTCTCTCTTTTGATCTTCCTCCCTAGTACATAATCTACATATTCTGTAGAATTGACTTTTGACAATGTTAGGGAAAACATGCCTGAGGTGCATGCTCCCATTATTTAACAGCCCATCTCTCCAATATTCTTTGCAACATAAAGAGGTAGCAATGTCTCCACTTAACTTTCTTTTAAATAAAACATCCAAAAATCACTTTCTAAGTATGAGTACTTGAGGGTGAATTTTAAAAGGTTAGTAGTAGATTCTAAGTTGGAAACAAACCTACACAATAAATCTTCCCTCCCTGACCATAATAAAAAGACGTCATCAACAAAACGTCTATAATTTTTTATATAGCCTGAGAGTTCATCACAAGAAAGGTGCTTGTTCTCCCAACAATGCATGACTAAGTTAACATATGAATTTGCACATGGGTTGCCCATAGCGACACCCCATTTTTGCAAGTACAATTGTTGGTCAAATATAAAAACATTATGCTCTAGGATCAGATTCAGGAACGTGCAAATCAATTTGGCAGTATCATTAGTGAAAACACATTCAGTAGTTAAAATTTCCCTTATGGATTCAATACCATAAGCACTGGGAATAGACATAAAAAGATTCTTCACATCTAAAGTGACCATCAAACATGAGGCATTGTCCAAACCATGCAAAAAGTTAGTTCAATCCTTTAAAAATGAAGAGTATTTTTTAGTATCATGGGTATTCTGGCCACAATCTGTTTCAATTTACCCTCTACATATATAGACAAGGGTTCTGTGACCCAGCCTCCACCTGCAACAACTGGTCTCATGGGCAGTTTAAGGGATTCTTTGTGAATTTTAGGTAGTCCTTTCATGATGGGTATGACTGGATGAGGTACATACAAAAAATGATATAATGATTCATCTATAAGTCTACACATCAATAAGTCATACAAATTGTCCCTTATATATTGTAAAGTTCTTTGCATAAAAGAATAGTCTACTCTCTGATAGGTTACAGCATCCTGCAACAACATAGACATAGCTTCTAAGTAGTCAGTCATATTCATTATAACAACTGCACCTCCCTGGTTTGCTGGTCTTATACATAGATCCGACCTAGTATCAAGTTGACTCAAAGCTTGTCTCTCAGAAAGACTTAGGTTATAAAAATTATTTTTGTGTGGACCACTCAAAGTATGATATAGGTTCTCTTCACAAACTTTTACAAATAAATCGACATGGGGTGGCAGTTGAGGATTAAACAAACTTGATCTCCTATGCGTTCGCATATCAGTATCTGAGTGTGTATCAAACAGAAGCTTTAATGCTACTGTGCATGTAAACATTCTTAAATCAATTAGTACATCACTTACTTTAGCAGATGCTGCTGGAATAAAGGATAGACCTTTATTCAGAATCTTGAGTTCTGTTGTATTTAGTGTGTAGTCAGACAGGTTAACCACTAGGCCATTTATTTGCATGTTCTCCTGCTGAAATCTCTGTAGAGAATATTTTCTCTTCTGCCACCCCCTGCTGGTGGATCGTTCACTCGTACTCTTCCACTGTTGGATTGATAAAGATAAAAAACTGTCCAAATTAAGAGAAGATGAAGTTTTGGGTTTCGCTCCCGTTCTCTCAAAGTTGAGAGGCTGCTGATTTAACGGTAGAGTAGAGTGATCAGTCACAACACACGTTGTATCAACAGTCTTGTATAAAAGTCTCTCCTGGACAATGTGGCTCAAAGCAGGCTGTGTATCCTCTGATCCCAAAACAGTTGGCTGGGTGGGAGTGTGGGGGGGGGGCATGTTAATGGAAGTGACATTATGTTTGGATCATATGAATACATTTCCTAAACGAAAATCATTATAGTTCCTTTGCAACTTCCTCTGTTTTGTTTGTTGCAGTCTGGCTTCAAATACCATTACATTAGATAGGGCAGTATCTATCATGTTAGTATAAACACCCCCTTTGAAGCGATAAAGCAAATCCTTCTGTTGGAACTCCATGTGCTGTATTAACTCTTCCTCAATAGGTTTGAAGTGTTACAGCATTAATCTTACATAACTAAACCCCAGCTCTAAATTAAGTCATTGCCATTCTTTTAATAAAGCTGGATATGCATCTCCACAGGCGGGCATACATAAAACTCGCATAGCCCTTGGTACAATATTGAAGTGCAGGCATCCCTTCAAATGTAGGCATTGCCACTGTAATCATTTTAATTTATAAAGGTTTTGTTCTAGTTCTTTCAAGGTGGTAAGAAAAACATTGTAATCATCTGGTGTTTTTTGTGTATGTTCAAAAGATGTACCTTCAAAAACCAGTTGTAATAAGGGATTATCCTGTGTCCGAGTCATCTTATTCCACTTCTGTTGTAGTTTACTGTTGATTGGATTATAGTCCAATTCTGCAGAAGTACCTTCTGCCATGTGGAATTGCAGGTGGAAGTCAAAAAGGAAGCACAGCAAAACAAAACCACCAAACAACTCCCAGACACCAAAACTGGAGAAAGCAATGAACAAGCAAATAACAAAAACCAGTAAGGCAGCCACGACAGAAATGTATGGATGAGTGCTTTTGCATTATGCATGCTTCTTCAGATCCTAACGTAGTGTTAATACATCATCTTTTTATAAAACAAACCATCCTATCACAGGACATCATGTGAAACAGAGTCTATCTTTCGTTATAAATTAAGTTTATGCCCACTCAAAGCAGGTTTTATGCTTATGTTAGCATTAATGTCTGGATATCTGTGAGCCTGCAATTTCAAAATCCAGTGTAACTTAGCTTGCTCTAAACAACTATTGATGTCACCCCCCCCCCTCTGATAGTACTAAAAACATGCTGCTTTACCCTAAAACTGAAGCTATGATCAGGCTGCTCAATAACACTGAAATGCACTCTGTCATATCCGTTGTTAGATATCTATGTGTTTAACATATGCATGCACACAGCATGCAAGTTATACATACCTGAAGTGGAAGGGACTCAATTCATACCAGCCAGCTGGTATGGCATTTGTCTTAGTCCTCTTACCAATGGAAGAGGAGCAATTGTCACTTGGAGAGATGGGAATAACCTGACTAGGTCTGCAACTGGTAGACGGTCAGCCTTTGAAAAGAATCATGCATCTGTTCCTGACAGTCATGCACCCTGCCAGGCTTTCACAAACTATGAGCATCCCCCTAACTGTGTTCATATGGATGGTTAACGCTATCTTTAGGCAGTCTGACAATGTCCACTGTATTGCACATCTAAACAGTCAGCGCTCACTTGCTGTCTCCATGGAAACTGCTCTTTTCTCTTCCCTTCACTGGCATTGTCTGCTTTTCTGTGGTCAGCAAGAGGACTCTGTACCAATATGCTGTACCATGATGTAATGAGTTTAGATGTGGAATGAATCTGGTTACAGTGATAACACTGTGAAGTCATGGTAGTGCATTATGCAGTATTTTCCCAACATAAAACATGCCTGCGTGTGCATCAGCATCTAGCTTGCATAACATAGTACTTATAAACACAGAAGTAGTTGCAGTGTCCTTACATCTTTCAGCTGGAGATACAGATTAGTACATGTCCCATTACTGCTGTCTATCACACTGAAAGCATGAATCGCAGTAGTTAGATATATGTCATCATCCACCTTGTAAAATACAGAAGCTATAAATATAATGGCATTTTCATATTGTCCTGACTTCCCATTAGCTGCAACACCATTTCAGATATACCTGTGCTACTTCTCATCCCCTTCTACTGCCAAGATCTGCATTAGATGCACACACACAGTCTGCCAAACATCATGTATGCAGCAATCTCACACAATACTTTGCAAGGAGGAAAATACACACCTACCAACATTCATCAGTTTTACTGTAAAATGCACAGATTATTTCTAAACACTGGTAATTAAATGAGCAACACTGGCAAAATGTAATTAATGTATAAAATGCATCGCATGCTAACACAGCAAGCAAATTCATGAATGCCTATGTATCACTCAAATATAACAGCATGCACATCAGCAAACACCAGGATAAATATCTGTTATATACACACGTCATGTTTACATGGCAATCATTGTCACCATTAACCCCTTATTTCCATTTTCGACATGTGATCGAGGTGTTGTGTCAATCATTGTTGCCTCTCGAGTCAAGGCCACTTTCCTACCTTTTTGGACAAGCATGTCTCACTGTCGCAGGTCTTGTCTCATAAAATTCATCCATCTCTGTGCTGGATGCCTCATTTCCTCTTGCTTTCTTCCTGTCTGCCCCAAATCTTCTTTACCAGATTGTCTTCACTTTTCCTGCACATGTGACTAAACCACTGTAATCTGTTCTCTTTCACTTTCTCTGCAAATGTAGCTACTTGGGCTTCTGCTTCTGCTCTGGTGTCCTCATGTCTTCATCTGTCCCACAGTGTGCTTCCAACCACCCGTCTCAGGCACTTCATCTCCATCACCATTAGCTTCCTTGACTGCTCCACTGTCATTGCCAAGGGTTCTGTACCATGCAGTAGTACTGATCACACCACTGTTTTGCACACCTAACTTTTCAGCTGCTTTGACATTCTTCTGTCACACACTATCCCTGGCACTCTGTACCAGTTGGCTGCAGCCCCTCTGATTCTAGCTCTGACCTCTTCATTCAGAACTTCCTTCTCCTCAACCACCCCACTTGAAACTGTAAACTTTTCCCACCATTTGCCCTTCTATATCAATTCTCAGCTGCTTCTAATTACTCCCCCCTTTGTTGCCATTACAGTTGTCTTATCTGTACACAGTTTCATCCCATGTGCTTTAGGTTTTGCATTCCATTCCCCTATCATTTGTTGAAGTTCTTGTTCAGAGTCTACCTGTAATGCCACATCATTTATATGCAACAACTTTGTTGATCCCTCCAAACTGTTTGCTACTGTATTCCATCACCAGTATGATCAGCAATGGGCTCAGAGCTGAACCCTGATGCAAACCCACAACTGCTAGGAACCCCTGTGTGAGTCCAAACTCTGTTTGTGCTTTTGTCTTTGGCTTCTTGTATATAGCCTGCACTAATTCCCCCTGTGTTTATAGAACTTTGAATCATCTCAGGGCAGGCCAAATGAGCTTCCTTGGGACCTTGTCATATGCTTTCTCTAAGTCTAGGAATGCCCAGTTGGATCCTTTCTTCATCTATAGATTTTTCCCAACTGTCTGTCTTAATGCAAACATCAGGTTGGTTGTGCTGCAATCTCATCTGAATCTGAACTGCTCATCTCCCATCTTACTTTCCACTACTCTGTGTTATCATTTATAAATCACCCTCTCTAGAAAGTTCATGCAGCGCAGCAGGAGGTTGATTCCTATATATTACCCACAGTTGTGAATGTCCCCTTTGTTCTTGTACTTTGGCACTAGAATGCTTATTCTGCGGCCATATGGGATAAGCCTTTCTCTCCATACTGCTATGAGTACCCTCTGGAGCCATTTCTTCCTAACTCACCATGATTTTTTTTTTCCAACATCTTTATTAAATTTATACATATGACAAAGGCAATCTTACATTTATTTAAATGAAAAACATACAAAATGATATCACTTTAGTTGCAAACATCACAAACACCATTGAAACAACTGTAGTTGCAAACATTATACATCACTTATAAACCATCCAGTCATTGTCAGTTAAGCATTATATCGCTCATTCAAATCCGGCCTCTTAAACCTTGTTCCTGCTCTGCACATACTGTTCCCACAGTTCCCATTTTTTTCTATGTACTTTGCTCCATCCTTTTTCAAAAGGTCTCAATTCCAATTGTTTTATCTCTGTTACTATATTCACTACTTCTAGTAAAGTTGGTCTAGACTTTGATTTCCATTTTCTAGTCATTGCTTTTTTGGCAGCCACCATAATTAGATTCAGCAAGGCTTTACTATGTCTAATCAATTCCGATTCTGTAGCATAACTCAAAAAAATCATCTCCCCAGTCAGTCCAATCCATTCACCTAGCACCTCCAACAGAGTGGTCTGCAGGTAATCCCAAAAGCCTGCCAGCTCATCACACCTCCAAAAAATATGTTCCCAGGTACATCTTTCTTGCCTGTCACATCTCCAACATTTGCTATCCACCTGAGGAAAAATTCTTTGGGGTCTACTTGGGGTATAAAAATACCTATGTAAACACTTCCAGGCAAAGATCCTAAATCTTCTAGACTTTGTTGCATATTCAGGAGATATACATATATCCCCCGTTGTCTCATTGTGAATTGCTTATCCAATATCTCTTCCCAATCCTTTCTAAGCTCCTCTGATTGATTCTTATAATTATCATGCACTATTTTATATGCTTTATTAATTATTCCTTTTTTAATGGCAGTTTCTGTTCTAGATTCTATTAAAAACTGTACCAGTGCTGATCTTTCATTTAGGAGCCCCTGTTTCTTTCCCTTTACCTATACTCTGATATCAATCCTTGATAGGGAAGGCAATCTCTAACCTGCAGTCCAAATACATTTTTGGCCTCTTCTCAGTCTATTACATTTCCCTTTTTAGTAATTTGCTTTAAATACCTTGGTTCCTCTGCCAGTTCTCTCCAATAAATTCCATCCCCCTCTTGCCTATTATTTGTATCCCTGACCACAGTCAACTCCATCGTCAAAATCTCTTTTCTCCATTCTCATGCTGGTTTGGTTCTTAGAATACTCCCTGCTATTTTATGAATATAACACACTGTATGATTTTGGTTGTTCTCCTTAAGAGTCTGCATCCAAAATCCCAATCTCTCCTTATTTCTTGAGCTTCCTCCCTGCGTCAGCATCATCCCTTTCCACTTTAAATTATAGTTTTCTGCCTTGGCTATGTATAAGAGCCTTAACTATGTTGCACTAAAATACCCCCTCAAATTAAGTAATCCTAGTCCACCTTGTTCTATTGGTAAAATCAGTTTATCCCACTTGACCCTTGCTGTCTTCCCTTCCCAGATAAAATCCTTCAACTCTTTTTTAATTGCTGTCCACAATTTCTCCTCCAGTTGATAAAAGTATGCCTGACCTGTGTATAAGACTAAAGGGACTAAAAACATTTTAATGGCTTGTATCTCAGTATCCATATCCATATAACAAAACTTCAACTTTCTCAAATTTTGTATTATCTTCTGTTTAGTCTCTTCCCACATATCCTTAGCTGTCACCACAGAGTCATTTTGAATCCATACTCCTAAATATTTCATTTTATCATGTCCCCATAAATATGGATATTGTTGGATCAATTTGTGTGTGGATACATAATCTACCACTACTGCCTTTGTTTTAGCTTCATTAATTTTGTATCCTGAGAAGATCTGAAGCTGTCTTAAAATATTCCACAACACTGTACTATCCCTTTCTGGTTTTGTCATGTATAAAATAATATCATCTGAAAATAGAGACAGCTTTTCCTGACTACCATATCAATTATATTCTTGAAATTCTGAGTCCCTTATTTTCTTTGCCAATGGTTCTAAATATAATGCAAACAACAAAGGGGAAAGTGGACAACCCTGCCTAGTTCCTCTACTCAAGCAGAAATTATCAGAGAGGACCCCACCCACTTTAATTCATGTCTTCGATCCTTCATATATTCTTCTAATCAACCTTATAATTGTATCAGGGAAAGCAAATGCTTCCATTGCCCTGCTCATGAAGTCCCAGTCTACTCTGTCAAATGCTTTCTCTGCATCAAGACCCATCAATAAAAGTGGTACTTTCTTACATTCTACTTCCCTCTGGATCATCAGTGTTCTGTTAATATTGTCAAATGTTTACCTCCTCTCCACAAAACCACACTGATCCATATCTATCAATTTTGGTATCACTTATAGGTTCATAAGTTCATAGGATGATACTAGGCTATTGGTCTGGAGGCCCTTATAAGCCTAGCCAAGAATTTTGCCCATGTTCCCTCAAAGTCAGCACCTGTGTCCCCTGTCCAGCAGGGACACAGGTAGGATCCCTGGGGTATATTTTCTGTTTCCCATCCAGTCATCCAGGTTCCTCTTAAAGAGGGCTAGAGAGGTACTTTGCTTGACATGGAGAGGGAGTCTATTCCACAGATGGGGGAGTCTTTGGGTTACAAATCTATCCCACCAACAAGTTCTATTAATGTCACAGACCAGGTTAAGGCCTTGTGTGTGGGTTATGTGAGTGGAATTTGTCTTAAGGATATGCAGCAACTCCATCAAGGCAGGGTCTGACATGACCTTGTATGCCAGATATAGGTCACCTCTGAGCAGTCTGTATGAGACTGAGTAGAGGGACAGGGCTTTTAGCCTATCTATATAGGATAAGTGTTTGAGACCCTGGATTTTCCTGATCAGGAACCTCTGTGGTCTCTCCAACTGGTGCATGTGCTTGGCAAGATACATGCTGAAGGGGGCATTGTACTCGATAATGGGTCTGATAAGGGAAGAGTACAGGGATTTTATGACTTCCTTATTCCTGGATGAAATACCCTTATTTATGAGGTGGGCCATGTAGAAAGCCTTCTGTACAATGGAGGCAATGTGGTGGTCAAAAGTCAGGTTGCTATCAAACTGGGTGCCCAAGTCCCTCACGACTAATTGCATGCTTAGTATGTTGTTATTAATATGATATTTAGTGGGGATGACATTTTCCCCAAAGAGGATAATGATGCATTTCTTGGCGTTCAGTTTGAGGCCATGCTTCTGGCACCAGTCATTAGATTGGGTAAGGCCCTCTTGGAGGATGTTCACATCACTAGGGAAATTTAAGACTGCACCCAGATTGCAATCATTTGCAAACTTGGTCAGCCACAGACCACTGCTTTTGGCTTGCACCTCAGAAAAGTATATCCCAAACAGTAGAGGCCCCAAGACCGATCCTTGGGGTACACCATTCATTACGGGTCTACTACTAGAAGTGGCTTCCCCTACTTTGACTGAGTGGGTTCAATCAGTGAGCCAGTTAGCTACCCATCAGGTAACATATGGGTTGATGCCTAGCTGGGAGAGTTTATCTATTATGCCTGAGTGGGGAATAGTGTCAAATGCTTTGGCTAGTTCAAGGTAGGCGGTGTACACCATCTTCCCCTCATCCATGGCTTTGGTGATTGTTTCAAAGAAGTCTTTTGCCATTCTTTTAGCCATTATAGACATAAACACTTTATAACCATGGTTTAGTATTGAAATGGGCCTGTATGAAGCTGGATCCAGTGGATCATTACCCTCTTAAGGGTTACTGTTACCACCGCCTTCTTCCAGGATGCTGAAACTTCTCCTCCTCTTAAAATATTGTTAAACAAAACCTTCCAGATCTTTATCAGTTCTTTCCTCTTAACTTCCAACCTAAGTCACCCTCTTGATCATATCTGTCATGACCTCATCTGAGTCTGCTGCTTTTCCTGACTTCATTTTCCTTAGTGCTGTTTTACTTCTTATAGTTTGATCTCTTCTTCTTTCTTTGTAGGCCATGCCTGGGACAGTACAGCTTCTGTGAGGTTTTCTTTATTCAGAAGCTACTGGAAGTAGTCCTTCCTTCTGGCTTTGAAGCCTTGTGGATTGGTGAGCATATTGTTGCTGGCATCCCTTATAAAGGGTGCCTGATGACTGTCTTATTTATCTTTCTGTCTTTGCCTTGCAACCTGATAGAGTTTCTTTTCGCCATTTACTGAGAGACATTCTACTAGCTAGTAGAGTGCCTTTGATTCCTTATTCTTTGTTATGGCAACTGCTCTCTTAACCTCTTAGCCAACCCATATTCCTTCTAAGCCTGGTCTGTCTTTCCTATCACCCACTTTTTCACCACATTCCTTATTTCTTTTGATGACTTCCTGGAGTTCTGCATTCCACCATCAACTTTCCTAATGTATCTTGTTTCTATACCTGTCTCAGCCATATGTCTGTTCTATAGTCCTTACACATGCTGTTTTGAAGCACTGCCATTCTTCTTCTTCAACTCCTTTAAATTCCTCTTGTTCCTGAGATGCTAGAACCTTGAGTATTTTCCTTGAACACTTGTATTTTTTCTCTAGTCAACTTCCAGGTCTTCAGCCTAGTCTTGTTGACCTTTAAGCCTTCTCTGACCAGTGTTTGCAGCTGATTGTCGCAACCAGTGGTTTATGTTGTGGGCTAACTGTTTCACAAGGGATGACTTTACAATTGCTGTTTCTATTCAAATGCCTTACTAGGAGGAAGTCTACCTGAACTGCATGCAGACAACTCTTGTATATGATCTTGTGACCATCTTTCTTACTGAGCCATGTGTTGGCGACCATCAAGCCATTTGCAAGAGAAAAGTCTAGCATGGCCTCTATTTCTTCATTCCTGTTGCCCCAGTCATGAGAACACATACAGTGCTCATATCCTGGTCTGTCTGTCCTGATATGTGTATTCAGGTCCCCCATTAGTAACACCAACTCATGCCCTGCTTTATCTAGTAAGTTCTGCAACTGCTGCCTGAATGTGCTTTTTTCCTCATTATCACAACCCTGCTGAGTGGCATATGCTGAGATTAAGAATAGTGCTGTATCCTTACACTGGAGTCTGATTGCCATGAGTCTGTCACTAATTCTGATGACATCCCTCACTGTCTTCTGCCACCTCCCCCCCCACACACACACACACAATTCCCACACAGTTTCTAGTCTGTCATCCCCTTGAGTAGTATACTCTGGATCCCAAATCAAGTAGCTTTGCTGCACTGCCCCCTCCATCTTGTCTGCTGGATAAAGAGGATGTCCAGCCTCCCGCTTATCATCATGTTATCTACTTCCAAGCTGCATCCTGATAGTGAACCTATGCTGACTGCAGCAATCCTTAGTTTATGTTCGGCCGGTTGATTGGTTTTGCATTCAGCTTTTGCTCAAGAGCACTATGCCAGGTAATCCAAGCTGGACAACTAGACACTGGCCAGAGAGCAGCTTATTGGCCCAGGTCTACTGGGCCTTATGCTGGGCACATACTGGCTAATAGAGGCACATACACCCCTCCGACCATTAGCATGGGTCCCTGGCAGAGGTTGGAGTAGGCCGGACCTTCAACCTACTTATCACTGGCAAATACACATGCCCATTTTTTGGCAACATTAGCCAACATGACCAAATCACCTAGAGCCAATTATTATACCATCACATAGCCAGCCCTGACATGGCACACTGCCTGAGATCAGTGCTATCCTATCTAGACAATACTGCACACCGTAGTTGATGCCCAAAGTGGTTGGTCTATACAGCTATTCCTCAGATAGGCACCATCTAGAGTCTGAACTGCTGCCCACAACTGCATTCATGGTTGAGTTTGAGATGGAAATATCACGCATATTTCCATTGCATCACAGCACACAATTATCATGCCTTGGCATTCTCAATACCTTTTGAAAATAAGGATACATATTACATTAAGGCTTACAATATTGCTTGCAAATAGTTTTAATATATCATTGTGTATCATTGCTTGCAGGTTTGACAAATGTCTTCTAGATCTAAGCTAAGAATATGTTTATTGAGCAACAGATATGGAAATGTAAGAAAATTTGAGATAACACACATATAACATGTAAACTCATATACTGACATTTCAGTTGTACCCTTATGGCATCTTATTTTGACATCCTGATGTTGAGATGGACATTGAGCAGATTTCATAAATAAGAGTAACACAATTTTCTTGCATAATTTTTGAATTAATGAAATCTGAGATGACAGAGACAAACTGCAAAAGGAAGGTTTAGTGTTTTATCTATATGTTTATGGTGCATTTTGTAAAACCTCTACTGCCCATCACTGGTGTTAGTAAAGCTGATGCTGACTTACGTCACTACTGACAGTGGGAGATCAATGAGCTTTATCAGGTGGCAAGATTACTTTGATTTTCCTGCTGAGAATGTTTTTTTAAACCTTTATTAAAACATCGCTTAATACATAGGCATGCATACATTAATAGATAACACAGCATATTAACATTTTCCATTTACATACATTATACATTACATATTCTCTTTCTTTATAAAAACTTTCAGTGCAATATTAAATTTATCACTCAATTCCTGGTTTCCTTTAAACCTCACTCCTCCTGAATATTAGTTTGTATGTATTGTTCCCACAAATTTCATTTATTTCTATGTAATTTGCTATTTCCCTTTTCTAAAGATCCCTCTTCCAGTTCTTTCTCTTCCAGTATTTCTAACACAGTTGGTTTAGATTTTGATTTCCATTTTCTAGTAATTGTTCTTTGACAGCCAACAGAATTAAACTTAATAGCACCTTACTATTTCTAGTAAATTGAGATCTTGTACCTCAGGTTAAAATAATAATTTCTTTAATTACAGCTATTTGTTCCCCCCAATAATTCTGACAGAGTCCTCTGTAGGGAGTTTTCTAAATCTGCCAACTCATTACACTCTCAAACACATATTTCCACTTACCTCTTTCTTCCTTATCACACCTTTAACATTTGTTATCTGCCTGGTGAAAAATTCTTTAAAGTCTGCATGAGGTATAAAATACCTAAGCAACCACTTCCAAGCAAAAAATCTAAACCTTCTGGATTTTGTTGCATATCTTTGAGATAAACATACGTTATCCGATTGTTCCCTTGTTAATTGTTTTTCCATTTTCTCTTCCCACTTTTTTCTAACCTCCTTTGATTTTTGTAGTTACCATGCAATACTTTAAATACCTTACTAATTATCCTCTTTTTAACAGCAGTTTCTTTTCTAGATTTGACTAAGAATCTACCAGAGCAAGTATTTCATTTAGCACTCCCCTGTTTATTTCTCTTTACATATACTCTGATATCAGTCCCTGATAAGGAAACAGTCTCTAACATGCAGTCCAAACATCTTCTTGGCCTCATCCCACTCTATTACCTTTCCCTCTCCAGTTATTTGCTCCTAATACATTGGTTCCTTTGCCATTTTTATTCAGTAAATTCCATACCCTCTTGCCTATTTTCTGTACTTCTACTTACAATCATCCCTTCTGGCAAAATGCCATTTCTCTGTTTATGTGTTGACGTAGTTCTTAGATCACTTTTTTGCAATTTTATGAATATAATCTTCTGAATGGTGGTTATTATTCTCCTTAAGAATCTACATTCTAAACCCTACTCTCTCATTATTTCTTGAACTCCCCACTGGTTCATCATCATCACTTTCCACTCTGAATTATAACCTTCTGCTTGTGTTATATGTATGAGCCTTAACTGTGTAGCTGTAAAATATCCCTTCAAATCAGGTAACTCTAAATCAGCTAGCTGTATTGGGAGGATCAATTGATTCCACTTACCTCTTGCTGTCTTTCCCTCCCAGAGAAATTCCTTCAACTCTTTATTAATTATTGTGCACAGTTTTTCCTCTGTCTGATACAAGTATGTCTGATCTATATATAAAACTAAAGAGACAAATATGTCTGATCTGTATATAAAACTAAAGAGACTAAAAACATTTTATTGATTGTATCCTACTATCCATATCCATAAATAAGAGTGGCAGGTTCTCAGTTTTCATATTATTTTAGTCTCTTCCCACATAAGTTTGTATATAAGGTATTTACTTTTGTTACATGTTGTTCTGATGAAGACAGTCGTGGACTGTGGAAAGCGCTTAACCAACTTTTGTACCAATAAATTTTATTGTTCGAGCATAGAGTCCGGCTTCCTGGTGTTGTTTTGCTGTGTTCCAGCTAGTTTTTCCTCTTCCCACATATCTTTAAATGTCATAACAGATGCCTTTACACACATAAATATTTCATTGTATCTTTCTTGCCCCTTAGATATGGGTATTGCTAAAGCAAGTAATGAGGCGGCATGTAATTTACAGCTATGACCATTTTTTTATTTTTATTAGTTTTATATCCTAAAAAGACTTGAAACAGTTTCAGACTGTCCCATAACACTATGTACTTTTTTGATTTATCAAGTACAAAATAATATTATCTACAAACAATGCCAACTTGTCTTGATTAGCATACCAGTTGTATTTTTGAATTTCTGAGTATCTTATTTTGTTTGCCAATGTCTCTAAATATAAAGCAAGTAATAAAGGGGAAAGAGGACACCTCTGCCTGGCTCCTCTGTTCAAATGCAACTTATCAAAAGGAACTCTCCCACTTTAATTCTTGCCTCTGATCCTTCATATATCCTCCTAACTAACCTTATTATTATACCAGAAAATCCAAAAGCTTCCATTACCTTAGTCATAAAATCCCAACTTACTCTGTAGAATGCTTTCTCTGTATCAAGACCTACCATTAACAGCAATATTTTCTTACATTCTGCTTCTGTCTGGATCATCATTGTTATATTAATGTTGTCAAATGTTTGCCACCCCTCCACAAAACCACATTTGTACATATCTATCAATTTTAACAACATATTTACCATTTTTAGCTTGTATAGACATAAACACTTTATAATCATGGTTTAAAATTGGAATGGGGGCATGGCCAAGATGGCTAACTGAGAGCAGCAACTGGTGAAAGCTGTGTGACTGAAAAGTTTTCTAAGACACAAAATACAATAAAATTTAAATTTGAAGATATTTATTAGGTAATTTTATTCACTAATAGTGAGAGAAAAGATTTATATCTTCATGTTCTTCAAAAGCTGTAATTTTTCACTAGAATTTCAACAGCTTGATTAAGAGAGAAAAGACTTTAGCACGAGTCACTCAAGAAATGATACACAGGATTCTTGTGGCAAAAAAGACATAAAGTCACTAATACCTACTATGCAGGATATATTACTTAAACTAGACAATCTAGATACCAAACTAGAAAGTTCCAAAGAAGAGAACAGAAAGAAGATGGAACATTTAGAAATTCTTATGAAACAACAAAGTGCACAAATCAGCAATATGGAAGAAAATGTAAAAGGTAATGAAGGAAGAATAACTGAAGGTGAGTCTCAGACTGAATTTCTTTTGAAACAAAATAACTGGCTCATATAACAAGAGGATGATTTAGAAAATAAACTGAGATAAAATAACATTATAATTTATGGCATACCTGAAAAGTATGAGGGAGACAGTATAATTAACTTCATAAGAACCTGTCTGCATAAAACATTAAATCTACCTGAAACTTTTAGAATCGAAAGGGCACATAGATCCCTGGGAGCACATTTGAAGAGGGAAAACTCACCATCACATTCAATTATAGTTAAGTTTGTGTCTAGCTTAGAAACAAATCAAATATTAAAAACAGCATGGTCCATCCTACCTATTAAAATAGGTGAACTTGTAGTCAGATTTGACAATGATTATTCCAGTAAAGTAATGAGTAAAAGAAAATCCTGTTTACCACTGATCAAGGAACTTAAAAATTGTGTTTCCTGCAAAGATCAAATTATTTCTTTCTGAAGAAACCAAAATATTTAACATGCTGGAGGAGGCATCTCCTTTTTCAACAGCAATAACATCCTTAATAATGCTGAAGAAATGGAGTGGAACAGTATACCAATCAAAAGACAGAGTGAGCTGAATTCCTGGAAAACTGTTTCTAAGATTAAAAGTTGAAAACAAGTGACTTTTATTTTCTGATTGCAGGACTTTTATTTTCTGAAACAATAGATTTGCTCTTTAAAAGTTTTGTACTGGACTTTAAGTTTCAAAACATATGCAAGTATGTATTTATACTTTAAGCTAAAACATTTCTCATGGTGAGGAATATAAATGGTTAGTTTTACTGTTTTACTATATTTACAGTGAAAGACTTATATGTTACATTCAACTAAACTTATACATGTATTTCTAAATGTTAATTAAATACTTCCTGTAAGAGAATGCCATTAAATTGTAAGCAAAATAACTGGCAGCATTAAGACTATATAAGTTAAAAAAAATTATTTTATTTGTTCATCTTTGCTTAGTATATGCATTGCTGGTTTAACTAAATGTCAGATGTAAGTAATATGCTAATTAGAAGTGTTAAAGTGCTGATGATTTTGTTTTCTTTTATTCCTGTGTAACATTCCTTTCACAGGTCATTTATGAAGAAAGTAACACCTAGAGATAGCTTGGAAACAAAAGAATGTTCCATACCTGTCAGAATGCTAGCTTCTTCTCACCTTGAGCTGTTCTGAAGAAAATCTAGGTCAAAGTTCATTATTGATGTCTGTGAAAACAGAAAGAAACTTTCTTTTTCTTTCTTTTTTTTCAAGTATATATGTTAGACATTTACTCAAAATAACTTTTTTCTTTTCTTAGAAGTGAAAAATTGGTACAACAAAAGCTATAGTAATGTTTTATATTGAGCTGTTGCTGACATATAATGTGCTTACATTTTGCTGAATGTTAATGACTTATGTTGCATCACTAACTCTCAATGTACATATTAATGGAAAGAAGTAAAGTTAGATGTTTTTTACTGATTAGAACAGCTTAAAAGAACAAAGAAGAATGAGAAACTTACAGAGGAAATTAACAGCTACTGTGTCCTGTGAGTTGTCATTTTCACATGCTGTAAATTCAGATGTCAGGATGTAAAGCTTAGATAATGGCTAAACACACATTCAAATTAAACAAGCAGAAATTCTTTTATATATAGTTAAGATTGCTTGCAATACTAGAACTAATAAGTAAACATCTTATGGATAATATGCAAATACACAAGGAATGAAATATTTAATATGTGAAATTAATAAAAGAGTGATATCAGTAAGATAAGAAATATATACGTATATTATAATATCTAATAGAGAGCTAGTGATTAAATAGCTCTTTGATGGGAGATTTTAGAAATACAAGATATATAGAATAAGGTAGAATAATAGTGGAAAAATAAGATAGAAAAAATATTCTAAAATAACAAACTGCTTACAATAAAGATGTCTGTTACATACACCTGCATATGACAGAAATGTGAATATACAAGATCTCATATAATTTACATAGAAAATCATATAAAATATTTTAAAATAAACAGAAATGTGAATTTTTTAGCTTGGTTTTTGTGAACTTTGAAACTTTTACATGTTGTATGTTATTAGATGCACTAGGACTCCCTGAAATAACCAATTTTATAAGTTAAAACTGAAAATTGAGTATTATATTGTTGATCAGTACATCCATTTTGATAGAAAGTAAAGTAGATTTTTCAATTTGCTTGAACCTGGGAAGGGAGAATGATATTTAAATTAAGCACACTATATCATTTGATTTGAATACAATATAGACTGCAAATATTTTTTTTTACTCCATAGAAATAGAAAGATATTCTCCTCAACCTCAGTAATGTACATATTTTTATGAAGCAGTTTAATAAGCTAATGGATTTTTAAATATTTTGATATTTGTCGTGATAAGGGTGTTACACAATTCTGAGATATAGACACCTGCACTTTAAAAATTAATTCAGAGCTTTTGTTAGCTCTGTAAAATATGTGTGTATCTTTTAGCATGAAAAATATATGTGTACATTGATTTCCCTTTTGAATTATAATTTAGTATAAGATTACCTGTCACCTATAAGTTTACAGATGTCTTTATCTGTTCATGTCTCACTCTGTTACACTTATTTAGAGATTTAGTAATAATAATGTTGACTGAACAAATACTTTAGGAATATTTAATGGAAAATGTATGCTACTATTATATAAATAGGTATACAGTACACTATTTGTTGGATTATTTAATATTTGTGATTAATAGAAGAGGTTTATTAAACTTTTATGTAGTAATGGGGGAATAGTTTTAAATGGCAAACTATATAACTAAATTATAGTCTCATTATTTTTGTCATATATAATATTGTATTAATTATTTTTAAGTCATGGTAGCTTTTGGCCAGTATTTTGAAGAATATTTAGGTAATGGTAGGTAGAATGAACGTATAGTAGTTTGTCTATCTGATAGCCAAACTAGGAACTTTGGTATCCGTGATAGGTTGTGTTTTATTAGCAATATATATAGTTATAATTGTAGACTTTTGTCTGTTCTTGTTAATTACAAGTTTTAGCAGTTAAGTTTTTAGAAAAGAAGAATTCAGAAATATGGACTGTTAAGATGGTGCTGGAGAAAGGCATTACAGTCTTATTTACAATTAAATTATTATGGTGGATAAATGTGTCATATTAGCTTTTAAAAGAAATATTTTTAAATACACAGTATGGATAGTTTTAATCTACTATCTATTAATATAAATGGATTAAATGCAATACAATGCAATGTCTTTTAGCTTTTCCTAGTTAGGTGTCACCACAGTGGATCACCAGTCTGCAGATTGATTGGCAGTGGTGTTTTTACGGTGTTGAGTTGCCAGCCCAGTGCTCAACCTTTACAGAAGGCACCTACCTGCATGTCTTTAAATATTCACTTGACCACAGGGAGGACATGCAGACTCTGCACAGAAGGTGCTCCAGCTGAGAATCGAACCAGAGAACCTCTTGCTGTAATATAAATGGATTAAATAATGGCAACAAAAGAAAATCATTAATGAGATATCTAAAATTAAATAGATGAGACATTATATTTTTAGAAGAGACTCACTTGATAGATAAAGTGATACAGTATTTAAATATCTTAACTTATGAAATGTTATCATGAAAAAGAAGAGAAGAACTGCTATACTTACTTTGGAGAAAGTGCACTGTAATGCCTAAGGTCATGGAATCCATTACTGATCCCAAATGAATGTGTATATCTGTAATAATTAAATATAATGGCAAACTCTATACACTAGCTAATTTTTACTGGATCCCTGTAATAAGTGCAAGAGTGGCTAAAGATCACTTAAACATACTACAAGGTCATTGGAAGGGTAGTTTAATGTTAGCAGGGGATTTTAATTGCGCATCTAGTATAGAAGATACAGATGAACAGAAGAAAGTTAAAATACTGGCATCAGCTGAAACACTAAGCTGTATTAGTAATAATAATAAATTAGTTGATTTATTAGTAAAAGCAGAAGTTAAGTCATTGTTCCTCACTCATTATTCTTATGTGCATTGGACACAAACTATAAGTGATAGGATTTATGCTTCTATAGATTTACTTAATAAAATGAAATATTTTAAAACTATTACTTGTCCTTTATGTGATCATAATTCAGTAAGTATTAATATATTAATGGATATAAGGAAATTTTGTTACATATTTGAGAGCCATAATATTGCTTTTAGCAGTACCTATAGTCAGTCTTTGCCAAGTGAGTCAACCAGTCAGAATGGAAATGACTAGGTAGACCTGGATGAAGACATGGGAAACTTATGATAAAGCATATAGCCAGGAATCATCAATGTCTTAAAGGACAACAACAGGATTCTATTATTAAATGCTCAAATGTTCTGTCCTTTTTCTCCCTATTTACAACCCTACTATTAATATAAACAACAATACAGCATTTAAAATATTTTTAATTGACTGTTTCTCTCTACTAGAACAGTACCTTACAGTACTGTGGTGGTTTCACTTTCAAAAACTTTTATCCCACCATGGAAATGCTTGCTGTAGTCTCCAATTTGTTGATGGCATCAAGGCCAATGAATACAGGTCATTTTCTGGCCAATTCCCTCCCCAAATTGACATCACAATGACCATCCTAAAATCCCACCCATGCTGTGATGTCACAGCTCCCTGGTCCTTCCCCTACCCACACAGAAAGTAAAGGCTGGAGCAAGGAAATAGTATATGAGTCAAGTCTCCTGCTGTAAGCTGTCAATCAGAGCAGGTAACAGCTCAAATTACCCTTAGCTCTTTCCCAGCTAGAGAAGTTAGGTGTGAAGGGGGATGGGAGATGAGTCAAAGTAGTACAATTCAGGCTTCACAAAAGACTGAAATTTAGCCATTCTAAAAAAGAAGCAGCAGTAAAAAGCACTTTGAAAGTCTGTTCTGTGGCATGTGCACTGTTTGTGTTTAAGTAGTCATTGAACAGCATGAAATGTTACTTAAAACTAACTGACTGAAAGACAGCAATGTATGCATGTAAAATCAATGCAGTGATAGGAGCTTTAGGAAGAAAGAGGCCTGTGTGATGTATTTTTTTTTACAGACGCACATTGTATTGTGGTATACCTAGAGGCAGACTAAACAATCAGGATCACTTCAAGATGCTAGACCCCATGTGGTCAGACTCAGAAATTATGTATAGAAATATTTGAAAACCTGTAAATAGTCCCAGGGTGGTGTTAAAATGTAGGAAACACCAAACCATGATGAAATAAACATGTTTTTCTGAGTTTGTGGGTGCGGTTCTCCTTTAGATTACAAAGACTTCGAAAATCATTAATAAAGCAGTGGTTGTGGAGGATGTGGAATAAAAACTGGAGTCTATTTTAGGATAATGAAGGAGAGCAAGTAAACAGCATATCTGGATAGTATTGCTCGCTATCATTTTTCCAATGTTTAATTTGAGGAATATTGTACGGGTAAGCCTAGGAGAAAGAGGTTAGTACAAGATGCAACAATACCAGGACAAGTTTTGTTGTGTTAGTTTAATATGAGAGTGATGCATTAATGACAAAAAGATGCCTTACAATACAGTTAAAGTGTGGAAACTATATTGTATTTAGTGTGTGGGAGATGAAATGCAATATGAACAATTGAATACAAATCATCAGAGGCTGCATGTGCGTAATGGAATTTAAAAGCAGTGGAAGTGGGAGGGAATTGAGAGAAGCAGTAGAGAAGTGTTAAGAAGTCATTGCTTCAATCCTCATAGCACTGTTACTGGAAAATGTTTTATGTTTAAAACATGCAAAACAGAGTATGGGGACTGCAGAGTGAAAAAAATGAAATCTATTATTGCCTTCTTATAGGCTGTTCTGAAAAAAAAAACATAAATAATACTCTGGAAAATCATGCATTCCATAAAGATAAGACATCATGTTTTCACAGTTTTGAGACCATTAAAAGTGCAGATTCCCGAGTAAGGCGGGTCTATGTTTGACTACCGAATTGTAAAATAAGCGAACCACGAAACATCAAAACGTAAACAACGAAGAGGAAAAGCAAGAAACTAGAAAATCAAAAAAAAACCCCAAAAAAACAAAACAAAAAACCCCACATTGCATATGCCATAGCAACATTGCACACACAACCAAATGAGCAATGTTGGGGGCTGCACCCCCCCACACCCCCAACTATATATACCAACTCCAAGATTGTATTACAGTGGGGAAAAGGGAAAATTTAAAAGGCATCCCTTCACTTACCTTATGTATCACATTACTTCCTTGTTGTTGGCTGACTATGGCCATTCAATGTGTTTTTTTTTTCACTGATTTTCTAATTTGCTGATTTTCCCAGTTGCTATTTACAGTTCGCTGTTTTGCGGTTTGCTTATTTTACAATTGGGTATCTGAACATAGACCCAATAATCAAGGGAAGTTTGCTGCTCATGTAAGTCTCCAAATGTATTTTAAATCTGTGGCTAATGGCATTTATGTCGGTGGAGGTCAAAGATCTTTATCAGGAGGCAAGAGTACTTTGATTTTCCTTCTGAGAATAGTTTTCAGTGATGACTCTGTCACTTCAGTGGCCATCTTGTACATCGGTCAATGTCACTGAGTACTAAACCACATCTAAACAACATAGGAAATCTATGATAAACCATATAGTCAGAAGTCACCAATGCCCTTAAGTAATGAAAACTTTAGAAATCATTATTAAAACATCAGTTGCAGGGAATGTGGAATAAGAACTGTTGTCTTATTCCAGTATTTTCGTATTATTTGAGTGACATTAATATCCCTTATGTGGATGCAATGCTTAGTCTTAAAGGACCCTTATCCTCTGTTTGAGGGAGCAGTGTCTCAGCCACAAGACCAGTTTCTGCTTTAAAATCATCCTCTTATTGAAAGACATAATTTATCCCTTAATAACCCTGTACAGAATGGTGCACACATTGATGTTTTTAAATCTTTCACTATATGATATTTTACCACTATATTTCCTTTTGGCATGTAGTCTCTGCATGATTCCAGTACCTCTATCATGGCAGACTTTAGATAAAAAGGACTTAGGCTGTATTCCAGAATTGGTCTAACAATATACACATATAAGTCCCTTAAGATGCCTTATTCTCTTGATTCCATAGTTGTAACAATAAGCTCTGTTTGTCACATAGCTTTATTTCTTATGTAGACAATATCCTGTCATGACATTTTTCCAGATCTGATTAGTATTCCAAAGTCTTTAATATATGGTATGACTTCAGAACATAGCAGAGCTGCCTAACTTGATGTGTATATTCTCTCTGGCACCATGCAGTATAACCTTGGTTTTAGTAACATAAACCTCATTCCTATTTTTGTGGTTCATAGTTCAAGCATGCTCAAATATACATTCAGTTTTACAATGTCACTGTGATTATTTATGACAGCAGCAGTTTTACAATTGTCATCATATTTTATGACCGAAGAATCAGATGAAATCAGTAATGTAGAAAACACCATGTTGAATAATATCAGGTCAGACTGATCCTTGTGCCCCCAGTCTTGATGCATTTCCATTGTGATTTTGAGCATTGTAGTACAAGATATTGTTTAATATTTCTTAACCAGTTCTCTTGACATTTTATAATATATTGGTTTATACCTAAGTTATCCATCAAGCCCAGTATTTGATAATGTAGTATGCAGTAATATACCTTACATATGTCCAGATATATTGCACACTGATTCCTTTGATCTAAGATTGAAGAGAGTTTGTCATAAATTTTGATTTGACAAGTGTAGTCTTACCCTTAATAAAACCATGTTGATTATTGTTCATAGTTAGGACATATTTGTTGTTCCTTATGACTAGTTGAAGTAAGCACCTCTCAAAACATTTTCCAATTGCAGATGTTAAACTTCTAGATCAGTAACTCAATAAATCATACTTATTACCTCCCTTGTAATTTGAAATACTATTAGTTCACTTCCATTCTTTTGGGACCATCATTTTCAAGCAAGACATTAAACATCTGCTGTAATCCCTGCATCATCAGAGATCATCTCAATCAGATCCATCCATCCACAACCCATTTTTCCCATGTTTACACATGGGGTTGGAGTGCCACATCAGTTGTGACAACCAGTTATCTTGAATAATATCTGGATCACATGAACACATTCTTTTTAACAAATGTACTTAAAGTCTTACTTCTGTTTTTCTTTCTTTCTTTGTAATTAGTGGTTAATGAGCTGGCATATTCATATGATACCCTTTAATTATTGTTTGGTTAATATTTGTACACATGTCTGCAAAGTCTATATTAAATAGTTCTGCCACTTCTAGTGCTGATGATATCACTCTACCTCTATGAAATGGACCAGTTGTAGGAGTGGTGTTTTTAGAGGCTTTCACACACTTGAAGAATAATTTCTTACTGTCTACACAGTGTATTATAAAGCTCTCATATTGGCTTTTTTGGTTCCTATTTTTAACTTAAATGTCCTAGCAATTGCATTCAAGATTTTTTTAATGAAACTGAATAAAATAAGAATTTAATTTTTTATATGTTATATATTACCTCATATTCTTATTTAATAATGTTGTAAGTCATTATCCTACCAGGGTTTATTTTGACATTTCCTTTTAACCTAATTGTTTTTATTTTTTGCAAATGTTTATTACCTGCTTGCAGGAAACCTTTCCACTTACCCTCCAGTTGTTTTACAATGTTCTCTCAGCACAAGTTTTTAATTTTCTCACCAAAACATCTGTTCAGTTTATGCATATTGAAATATGTAACATTCATTTTGTGTGTTTATATACTAATATGATAAAAGATACTGCTGTGATCAGATGAATCTAAACGGTACATATTCTGTATTTTATTAACCAGATTCTCCCTATTAGAGCATGCCCATTCTAGGATATTTGTCAGATGCACAGTACTGTGAACATACTAATTAAAGTTAAATGAATTCAGAATATCATGAAAGTAAGCTATCTAAAGAAATGATGTGCAATAAAACTTTCACTCTGATTGCTGGTATCTCTGTAGTCATGATGAATACAAAGTTGTTTATCACTCCCATGATCATTTTGAGCTCTGTTTGAACTATAACTGCAGATAACAACATTTGACGATAGGTCAGTGGTCATCAGGCACATCTCTGGAGGGCAGTGATCACTGAACTTATCCTGCACCCGTTGAAACTGTAAGAGAAGGGAAGTACTCAGAGGTCCCTAGTATGTATCACTGCTTTGCATGTAGATTATCAAGTGCTGGTGAAGCAATGTGTAGCTTGCAAATGTATAAGTTTTGCTAAGTAGTAATTAAAATCTATATAATGAAATCTGACATTGTGGAATAATTTACCAACATCAATTGCTACTCCAGGGAAAAGACACATCATTAATACTGCTTCTGCACTGAGATGCTTCTTTGATTCTAACTCTGTGTGCACTATCACTGCTGACACATCTAAATGTCTATTTAGCGTGAGTATTGAAGTTTACAGCAGGACCTGATCTTCATCCCTAAATGGGTAGTATATGTCATCGTTTGTAACTGTGTATGCATAAGCCTAAGCCTGCACAGACTTATTTAGACTGAACTGTTATATTTTTTGATGATGCTTTTTGCCTATCTTCATGTTCATTTGCAATTTAATTACTTCTACCTAGGACCTCTCCCTCAGTAATCAACATCCAATAATTACTGGCCTTATAATAAACACGTAAATTCATAAATAAGCGTATAGAAAGCTAGATAAATAGACAGTTAAACAAATTTGACAACAAAGAAAATCCTTCTGATCTCTGCCACATTGTTTAATTTAGCTTTTGTCATGCCTTTCTCAAAACAAACTGAAACTTTGTTTATTGCTGTACTGATCCACATGAAATATGGCTTACTATACTTCTTCTGCAGTAAAAATGCCATCTTCTTTTATAAATGCACAATATGGGGAACAACCGCACCCTGGATTACGATCGAGAATGAGTCTCTCATAAGACAAGGCATGTCCCTTGGGCAGCTTTCACAAGATATCCTAGACTGTCAAAAAAATTAAAACCTTTGGCAAATGCAGGAAAGCTAAAAAGTTTGAGTATAGTTGGATACAAAAATATCAGAATAAGATTAAGCTTAGGATGCTTGGGGAACAAATTCACTAATCTACTTACAGAAGAAATCTCATCAAATGAAAATTCTCTTTGCATTTTAGCACTGTTTATTCATTTTCAGTATCTTTGGTTGATAATACCACCTTGATTCACCCCCTAAAAAGAGGCTATAGGCATAGTTGATTAACCTTGTCAACAAAATGTAAATAACTAAATTAAATAAATGCTTTCAAACAATTCTTTGGACAAAAGTCCTTTAACTAGGTTCTTCTGAGTTTGTTCAGACCACTCACAGCTGTCTGAACCTGATACCAAATTTGAGTCTTGTTCTGACTTCAGCGGAATAACTGCTATCTATGCAGACTATGTCACCTAATAGGAACTGGCATCCAGATGACTGCTTTTCCTATTTCATAAAAATCTGTGAATTCTTTGTTAACTCTTTAAGCTCAACATGCATGATACCAGACTATTAAAAGCACAGTATTAATAATGCTTTCCCAAAATCAGCAAGCATTACATCCAATAAACACTACAGACCTGTTCCCTACTATATTTATTCTCACAGCAATACCATTTATTACCTTGCAAAAATCCTCTCTTCAGTTTTTTATCTATTTTGCAGTCTACAGTGTTATATGGGATGCAAAAACTGGTTTCAGGCCTGAGCAAGTTTCCACTGCTGCTGTTGTGTTTATGTATTATAAATAACATTTACATTAGAGATCAAGGAATTTTTTCACGCAGTCAAGCTCTACCACTCATTTCTACTGACTGAAAGACTTGTCCAACTATGATGAATCTATTTCTCCTATTTTTTGACCAGATTTGTAACAGATTTTATAGAGTACTTGTCTCTCATGCTCTGCTCTGCCCAGTCTTGTTTACTATTGAAATTCCTTTGGGGCTACTGCTTACAAAGTTCCTTTTTGCTGTTGATATCACTGCACTTTGTATTAAGCAACCTATTTTGAACACTACAATGTTGCTGTAATCAATCTATCTATCTATCTATCTATCTATCTATCTATCTATCTATCTATCTATCTATCTATTTTTTATCATTAGCTCCTTCTGACGCAGTTGGATATATCCTCTACAACTATCTCAAACCAAAAAAAAAAAAAAAACAACCCCCCAAAAATACAAAAAACATAACTGGTTTAACACATACTAACTGGAAATTATCAAAAACAATACAGTGTTATTGAGAACAAGTGCTAAAACTTAGCAAATGCCAAAAGAGAGCACATAACAGTAAAACAGTAAGCATGGATAAACTCAAATAATTTTCTCATAAAGGCACTTCTTGCACAAGTGACTGGCCAACGTATGGCTGCCTTCAATATCTCAGACTTCTTCACTAAACAGACTAGATAAACATTTTTAAAAGATGCCTTCCTGCTAAAAGCTGAAATTATTTAGTCATTGCTGCTAGGACATCTGTATCTAAAACAAACAACCTCTAAACCTCTTCATGCCTGCTGACTATTGAGTCTCTTCCTATCAGTCTTAAACCCATTAAGTTACCACTGGTGGCTGCCTATGCCCCACCCCCATGCATGTGCATGCTTCTCCACCCATGTATAATAAGGGCTACTATCACCAGCTAAAGACTGACAAGCTTATATCATTGATTCTGATCTGCAGGCCTCTACCTGCATGGTGGTACTCAGCTGACTGAAACCACCACTCCTTTCCCCAGGATGGGTGAGCTGACATCTGCCACCTACTTGGATCCTTCCCTGCTTTGGTCTTCTTATGCCTGAGCTGCTATTTGAACTCTGGTTATATAGGTCAGAGCCAAGGCTTTATTGTACTATACAGCCTTTGAATCATGTGTCATTACATTGAGCCATCCGAAGGGAGACAAGACTCCTTGACTGAAATTTGTTCCATTATATAAAAGCTTCTGAATCACAACTATTGCTCATATAATACCCTGCAATATGCTCACACCTTTCACTGTTTACTTTTTCCCAACATAATGTCTTCTACTTTCATGTAGCAAATGTTTTATTAGCATGCTGTAGTGTGGGTCGCTGTGGTGGTGCAGAGGTTAGCATTGCCCCCTCACAGCAAGAGGTTCTCCATTTAAATTTTCAGCTGGGGTGCCTTCTGTGTGGAGTCTGCATGTCCTCCCTGTGGTCATATGGGCTTCCTCCGTGTGCTTGGTTTCCTCCCACATTCCAAAGACATGCTGTAGGTGGGTTGGATACTCTGAAATTGGCCCTAGGTGTGAGTGTGTGCTTGTGTGTGCCTTTTGTGGAAGGTTGGGCTGGCAACCTAACATAGTAAAACTGCCAATTTTTCTGTGGACCATTGGTCTGTTGTGGCGACCCCTAATGGGAAAAGCCGGAAGGAGGAGAAGACTATGAGACCAAAATTGAGAGTTTCTTAACTAACACTGCACAGTCAGATGAAAACCTATGTATATTAAGTCATGTTACTTGTATCTTTTCAAGTGCAAAAAAGCAGCATGGCCATAAACAAATGTACTAAAACCAATGGATTTGAAGGAACAATGCAAATATTTCCATATGTTGCTCTCTGCAATTAAGTGCTATTATTTTGAATGCCTTGCAATGTGATGTTCGCAATGTGTTGCACTTTCTTTGCACTGTAAAGTCATAACTGAAATAGGATCTACCTGGATCATTTTGCATACTTGATCATCTGAAATAGGATCTATCTGGATCATTTTGCATACTTGATCATCAAAAGGTAGTAGATAAGTTAGGAAGTAAAGAATAAGTAAAGAAATAAGTGGATGCCAGTCTGGCTGTCAACCATTCTGAAAAAATATATATTATATTTTGTTTAAGAAAAATAGCTGACTTTATTGTAAAATTAACCAGGAAAAGACAGTTCCAAGGTACTTCTAATAAATCACCAATAACTGTGACAAAAACAAAAGACAAAAAATAAATGTGGTAAATAAATGGTATAAACAACAAATAATAAAATCAAATTGAGTAAAAAAAAACACATACATAGTGGTTCTGCCAAACAAAACTAATAATCAAAATATAAATGTACAAAAATTAACATATTAATAAAAAATCTACAAATGATCACCCTTATTGAATGCCAGCTTAAATAAATAAGTCTTCAGGGATCTATAGAAACAAGCCCTTGCAGAATATTAGAATACTCCCTAAATCATTGTGGAAGGATGTTTCCTATGTGTGGGGCTCAGTCGGTAAAAAAGAAATAAGCAAAAAAAAAAAAAAAAATTCAAACAGTGGCTGTCAGGCACTCCTAGGAGCTACCAGTTATCCCTATCAGGCAGATCATAAAGCCTAAGGTGGTGTTATGGTACTGTGAGCTTAGTCAGATAAGTAGGACTCCAGTCATGCAGACAAATATATCAATGCCAAGATTTTAAAGACAGTATGAAAATGGACTAGAATGCAAACTCTGCAGAACATGCATAATTTGATAGTAATGGGGTGTACCACTAAACAGCTTAGGAGAAGCGTTTTCACTTAATATGCATCCAGTCAATCTCAGTATTACAGGTAAAAAGCATTCCAGGAATCAAGTGGGAAGAAAAGACTGTATGTACAGTATAGTTAATGAGAGGTCAGCAATGAGAATAACATGCTTGATCCTGGAAATGTTCTGGAGACAGACACATGGAGATTTAATAAGAGCTATTACCAGATCCTTGAATGTCAATAAGCTATTCAGGTTCACTCTTAAGTCATGTACCTAAGTAGGTATACAAAGAAATGAATGGAAAGGTAACTAGATAAAGAATTAATCTAGTTGTGAAAAATAGGCTCAGTATAAAGATCATGCACATTTGCATAGGATACTTGTCCCTGGTCAAAGCCGATGGAGTGAAAAACATTCAATACTAAGCAAATTATACCAAAGTCAGGAAAGATGTAAAAGAGCAAGTTAGAAAATAATGTTCAAATGGACCTGCATTATGATTCTGACATAATGAATGGCCTTTTAGTAACATTTGGTAAGCTCAGCTACTGATAAAAGGCTAGGAAAAAAGATAACCTGAATCAAGGCTAACACAGGATGCATAAAAAAAGCCTCTAGCTAAAATGGCCAAAACAAAATCAAATTAAATTTAATAAAAGATATGAAGACAAATAAATGAAGAGAACCAGAGAATTTGATGAAATATGAAGTTGAATAAAATGGAAACAAACATATTGAAAACAACAACAGCAGCAACAACAACCAAAACAAGAAAAACTGACTAAAGAAAATACAGGAGAAAGTAGAAATTCATAGGCTAGACCTGGAAAGATGAATAAACAAAAAATAAGACAGTTGTGAAAGGCAAAGACAATTCAAAGCTTAAACAAGAGAAAACAAGTAGGATGAAACAAGATAACAATACAAACCATTTGTAAAAAAAAACATAAAAAGTATTTGCAACTGCAAGTAAATTAAACATATTTAACAAAAGTAGTAAAATGTGATGAAACAGCAAATTGAACAACCATAATTTATAAAATCCTAAAGCTATAATATTGAAAAAGTATTCACCAAATAACATTAGTAACATGCTAATAAATGTTAAAGTAAAATCAAAGAAACTGTTGATGGTAACATATGAAGTCAATGACCAGTAAAGACAATGAAAATTAAAACATAACACTATTAATACCTGGGCTGGAATCTGGAAAACAGACACTGAAGAACAATCAAATCCAATAACAAGAAAAGAGAGAAAAAAATGCCTCAGTGCCTAGCTGTCGGGGAACCAAGCAAGATTCCTGAGATAGTAGAAAATAGTTAATGTAAGGACTGGATCCAAGTAGTAAAAGAACATAAAAAAAAGCTTGTGAAGAAGAACAGGTGAAAGTAATCCACTGGAATCCAAGAAGTGATAACTAACTACAAGAACACTGTGGAACCACAAAGCACTGGCAGGTAAAATAAGTCTCAGAGAAAATGAAAAAAGTACAGTGATAAATAGAAATTGTGATATTATGAAAATCTGGAGTAGTATTTGAGCAATGGAGTAGCTGAACAGTAGATGAAGACAAGTGTCAAAAGGCTATCAAACACTAGGCAATACTGGAGTAATCTGTCAGAGGGGAATTGATCACAGAAGAAATTTTAGAACACTGTAAAGGGGTGTCAGCAAGCTAAATTTGATAAAATAACATTTAAGTGATACTTGAGTTATCCATAGGCTACCAGTCAAACAAGCAGTTTACAAGCAGTTCACAAAGAATGAAAACCAAAACAAATACAGAGCAAGCAGAGCAGGCACATAGACAAGAAAAGCCAAAAAACAAAAAAAAAAGTAAGCAGTAACAGGTGTGTAGTCCTGCTAAATTTAGTTGTTGTTCAGCAGGATAGTAAAGTCCAGACCTGGAGGAAAACAAAAAATACCACTACATTGTTTTTAAACGTTTTGCTTTGGCTGCCTGATGACCAGTCAGTATCTCTTTTTCTTTCTCTAACAAATGGCACATTCATTCTCCTTACACTGAGAGAGACTGTCATATTGGCAGTCATTAAGGTTTGTTTGTCCTTCCTTTGTTATCCCTTACCTCTTGATGCATGCTTAGTAATACATGTTAGGTTTGATGTGCAATTGATGTCCACAAGAGCTGCCACTCGCTTCCACAAGTCGTGTGTCCCTCAAGATTGCTGTGTCTCCTAGAAACATCCTGCCACTGGAGAGAAGTGATTCAACAATGCTGCATCACTCCTCCCTTCCCCTTATCAGCTCCAAAAGGTGCATTAATTGCTACTCAGTCTCAGGATAGCTGGGTCATAGTCAAGAAATTTACCCCATGTTAATGGAGCTTGCTAAAAAAATGGAACCGGGAGTGACAACAATCAGTGACAGTGAGGTAAATATGCTCTAGATAATGCTCAAAGTGGTACAACATAAATTGACAAGAACTTCACTGGTATTCATAGTCGGTTATGCAAATGCATTGAGGCTATCCATGATGATTGTGGACGAGTGCAGCTGAGCTGTGATTCATAGAGGCTGTTTATGCAAATGTGCGACAACCTGGAATGTGCTCATGCATATGTGGAAATAATGAGATGTAAATGAGGAGTTATGTAAATCTTTGTATACTAATGAAGAATGTTTTACACCATTTATGATTCATAGTCAGATTTTATTGCTTTTACATGCTGTTTGTAGATGCATATATCTATCAGAGCTGCAGTCAATACAAATGCTGTTACTTGCTGTAAATTTTGCTATTTTTAGGTCTGAGTTGCTTGTCTTGGATGGGCCAAAACTGCTTACACTTAGTGGTGCTCACTGACCAAGAAGGTGAAAATATAAGTGAAGTATTTTGATAATCAGGAAATTCTTGACAGGTTTAGAGAGGACAGGGATGTGATAAGGGTCTTGGTGGGTATGTTTGACCTCATAGGGGCACTAGAAGAATGCATGGACGTCCTATCCCTGTGGTCACAAAAATACATATAATCCTCACTATGCTTGCTACAGGGACCTTCCAGACACAGACTGGGGACACATTAGGAATCTCACAGGTTTCTGCCTTGTGGATACTACAGTAGTTCCTGGATGCAGACTTGGCCCATGTGGATCAGTACATCTATTTCCAGGTGTCACCTCAGGATCAGGCCTACACTATGTATACCTTTTATAGGCTGGCACATTTTTCTGAGGTACTCTGTGTGATAGATTGTACCCATGTTACAATTAAGGCCCCTCCTGGTCCACAGGAGTAGTAGTACCAACGTCTCTGCCCATCATCCTGGCAGGGTACATGATTCTCATATCTGGCACAGTAGCTCACTCTAACACCTCTTCCTGCATGGCAGGATACACAGTGGTCATCTTATTGGTAAGTGAAAAAATATTTTTTATATTGTATTTAAGTAATTAGTCATGTTAAAATATATTGCTGAATACTTCACTACTACTTTTTTCTGTTTTGTCCCCCCTCCCCCATTTTCTCTTTTTTTTTTCCAGGTGATGCTGGATATCCGCTGGAGCCATGATTCATGACACCAGTGAGAAATCCAAGGAAAGCTGCAGAGGAGATGCATAACACATCCCTGTCCCAGACCTGTATTGTTATTGAGAGGGTCTTTGGCCTCCTGAAGAGCTGTTTCAGGTTCCTGGATGAGTCTGGGGATGCCCTTCAGTATGACCCAGGTACTGCATGCATGATGTTTCCTGATTGTTGCATTATGCATAACATGATCATGCACAAGTCTGGTGGTGAAGGGACTCATATTGTAGCTCCCAGATACAATCCGACAATGACTAATGATGACCAGCCAGCAACAGTAAGGGATCCCACACAGCAGGCTTGTGCACAGCATGCAGCTGTGCAGGTAAAGAGACTAGTCCACAACTATGTACCATGACATTCAGGTTAGTGTTTCCATTACTGTTAAAAAACACATAGAGTATAACTGTTGCATGCAGTGATACCTGTGGACTATGCTATGTGGTGTATGGTCTGCTGTCACTGTTCATCTGGCATTCTTTCTCATCTTAAAATATGTTTTTTTTTTATCAACCACACAAGAAATTCAGCATCCAGTTCATATGTTTGGTCATACTCTATTCTCAAAACCTTACTCATGGACCTAATAGTTAAAAAATAATATTCTCCAATCAATAATGCAATTCCAGTGGGCATAAGAGTTAATGTCAGATAATTTCAAGAGCAACCAATGATTGACTCCAAGGAATTGAAACTCACTGGATAAAAACTATAGGAAACTTGCTTATTCAAAAAAAAAAAAAATAAATAACTAAAAAACACATTAAAAATGCACAACTAAGCACTTTTGTCCCTATAACTCAGGGACTTCATCAGAGTTTTGTAAGCAGTAGTCAAGCAATAATTTAAAGGGACCTCAACCAATCATCAGCCATCAATTAATTAAAATGAAATTAAATGTATAAACTTACACCTCCTAGATAAAAATGTATAATTATTGTCCATAAAATCATTACTTGAATTCTGTCATACTCCTTGTCAGCCAGTGGATGAAACACACAAACAATTGAAATTATTTTGTGTATATAGATAAAAATAATCAAAATATTCCTATATGAAAATATTTAAATAAAAATTATAAATCTGATATTAACTCTTCTGCCCACTGGGACTGCATTATTGATTGGAGAATATTGTTTCTGCACTATTAGGTCCATGAATAAGACTTTGAGCATGGAGTGTGACCTGATGTATAAACTAGATGCTGGATTTCCTGAGTGGTTGCTAGTTTTGGTTCCTTATTTTTGTGACAATGTTTTTTTTTATCTGTTAGAAAATAATACTCATATTTTTGCCATGCTTGAGTGCTTACTGACTCCTCTACAGTGATGTTGAATGTCATCATATAGAAAATAATTCACATTTTTGTCTGCCTTCATGAATAACTTCTGCTTTAATGATTATTTAATTATAGAAAAATAATGAATACTGCCGACAGTGAAATACATTCCTGGATTAACGCATTGTAAATATAAGGAAAATGCCTTATTTTGTTTTTTTATACTATGTCATTACTTCTTAGATTATTCTGTTGTACTGCACATTATATTAATTTTATGCTCTTATACAAAATAAATTCTGACTTCAGAAATGATCATTATTTTTGCAGTAGGAAGGGTGAAATGGCAACAGTTAAAGTTTACATGGCAGGATGCTCATTGTAATGTGTCATTTGCTTATGATACATTTCTCTTAAAAATGTATGCACATTGCTGTTTTGATGTTTTAAGTACCTGCCACCTGCAGGAATGATAATCCATGTAGCATTGCTTTTGGTCTACCTTTCATTGATGGTGTACATACTAGTTTTACATGGATGAAATGCATACATTGGCAAACTTGCCCCCCAACTCCCATTCTAGGTAAGATGACAGCTGTGTCTTTGAAGCTGATTCACAGTAGTTCAAGATCAAATGAGTCATACAGATCTCCTACAGGTAGGCTATGTGATGGTGCAAATGATTTTGAGGAGGGACTACATGAGAACTGTAAGGTAGTTTGTGTGATGTTGTGACCTACTTGATGCAGACAATCTTGCTGTCACTGACCTGATAGTGCTGCATGACCATGATCATGACTTTGAATGTGAGGTTCTGCAAGGTGCTTATGAACACTGAATGGTGTGTGTGAAATGTATTGTGCATGTTCACTTTGACTACTGATATTACTGCCCTGTAAAGCAATGGTGTTATCATGTGATCTTTCTCCATGGGTCTTGACAAGTACCCTGTCCTCTATTCCTTGCAAACCTGACTCCAGCTTGACTCTGGTATGTCTTAACGAGTGTACAAATGGAGGTGGCCACTGATGTTTGGTGTAACACCATACAAAACTAACTGCTCTGCTTGGGCAGCCAGTGCTTTACATGTTTCCTGGGGTAGCTGTAAGAAATTACTGTACCTGTCTTCCCTTTAAAAAGTATCACTGTGGACACTGTTATCTCTGAATGCCTGCCATTAACCTCAAAGTGTTACACTGGGTTTGGAGATACTGGTGTAGAGATGTAGGGGTGTTGCTCCTCTACAAGTGTGAGTGGCATGTCAGCTTGTGCTTGACTTTATAATACAGTGTCACTTCCTGCAGAGTTACTAGCATGTTGTGGGGTGAGAGATCCTGCCAATTAACATGACGACTGCCTGACACTTTCTTCAGGCTGCCTCACAGATATAACTATGTTATCATCATCAGCAGCAACAGAAGCAACACCCATTCTGCTACTGATATCATCCAAATGGATTGGTATAGTTGAACTCTATGTTTCTGATGCTGACCCTGTAATACGTATTAAATGGGACATGTACCATGCACAGTGCCTTCATTTCCATTTTTTGCTGATGTACAAGGTTCACCTAATAATAATTAATTGTGACTTGTTTAATTACATTGTTCCTTATCAGCATTCAGTTATTTCTAAATAAATGTGTTATACTGACTTTAAACCCACCTTTATGAGCAGATGAGTGTTCCTGCTGCTGCAGACATTAGTAAGATGAAGCAGTGTCCACACCACCTCTAATTATTCCTGTTCTACCATCTTATGTGTCATACTCATCCCCATGGTTGGATAAAAGATATTCCTCATCTGGTGCTAATTGTATAGGATTCTGAGCTTCCCTTACCATAGTGGTATAGGAAATTGCATTCTGGCTGGCCTTACTTCTTGCACTTGCTACCATATCATTAGCCATTTTCTTGCACTGTGCTGGTGCTCAATTTCTGCCAACCACTGCATTAATTTCAACAACTACTTGATGCCAGGCCTTGTTCCTCTTGGCTTGTCTGGACAGTCCTTTACCAAAAAGAAGTTTCCCTATGTTTTAAGTGCTGCCATGAGGATACAATTTTCCTCATGGCTGACGTTATCATGTGTCCTGCTTCACCAAAAAGAAGTTTCCCATAAGTGCTGCCATGAGGATATGATTTTCTGCATGGCTGAAGTTATCCTTTCTCTGTGATCCTTTATTTTCCATCAGTACTACATGTCAAAAAAGGGCCACAGTCAGAAAGTGTGACATAATGTTTGGATATATTCATTTTTTTCAGCACAAAGCACTGGCCAAGTCTTCCTACCATTCACATTAAATAAAACTTATCACAAACCATATAATTACATACTGGAAATCTCAATATAGCCATGTACAATTAAAATATGTAACCTATGGTTCATTCATGTCATGAATCCAATCACTTTTGTCACAAAAAGCATACTTGCCCTGCCCTCTGCCCTCTGCCATTGTCACGCACTGATAATATTGTTATTTTTTATTTCTCGCTGTCACTTAAAAAAAAATCATATTTATCACACATGCCTGTTGATATTTTTATCGTAGTAAAATCTCTGTAATAAATTACCGGATTTATACCTATGAATGCACAGTCAGTAAATTATACCAGAGCAATGATCATTTCTGCCATCAGTAATCATTGCCACTGCTGCTATAATGAAATCCCCAACTTCAAAATGACACTAATCAGTCAATGCTATCATAGCAATCAGTCAATGCCATCATATTAATCAGTCAATACTATCATAACATGTACATCACACATGTAAGGTCATTACAAATGACCATTAATTCAATAATGAAATAATATTTTAATTGTTTCTTATTAAGTTATAATATTAATTTTTAAAAAGATATTTCCTTACTGTAGTAAGGCATCCTAATGCATTTGCCACCTATCTTGACTATTGATAAATTAATACGGCAATGCTCAACTTCTTGGTGAAAATTTAGGGCCATTTACATGTGTTATATTTAAATTATTTACATTCATCTCTAAGAATCATAGTAGTACACAAATGTGTCCCAAGATGCATTGGTGAATTTCAGCTTTTTGCAGATTATGAATGCATGGCCAAAGTAAATAACATGGATGCACTGAGGATGGTTCTGCAATCTGCAGCACTCAGCAGCTGTCCCAAGCTTGCTACAGGAATGAACAAATGGCTCTAGACTAGCCAAAATCAGAATGTAGTTAAAAAAAAATAGTCATCTGAATTCAAATTTGTGGCAATCTGAAGTGCATCCTTGTGTATCCAACATTGTGTGTCACACCCTATCACCTCAAGCAAATCATAACTTCATCAAACTTAAGTAACGGACATACTGACATTTATTCCAACGCCTGTACTACGTGACATGTACTGGTGTTATGGTACAAAAAATAAACTTTACCAGTAAACATTATCAATATAATTCTTAATCATATATTTCCATTTTAATTCCAGTAATCAGACATAGAAGGGAAAGGTAACAGATTTACTTTAAGAAAAAAAATTGTGACAAAGCAGTTTTCCTTAAACTAAACTTGCCAATAATATCCATAGCTCTTGTAATGACCACGCTAGTAAAATGGGTTTGGTTAAGGTCATGTCACACCCCACAGGGAGTGGTTCTAACTCTCATTAATACATCCCTGACTATACTTCCCTCATTCTTGTTTTGGCATTTCAAAAGCTGGCAACTACTGTGAAGGCAGAATACTCCACTCCTAGCTGGTTCGATAAGAAGACCATGATAATACTCTATCTTCTAATGATTCATATCAGGATAAGATTGAGGCAAGCACTAGACACATTATGTAGACAAAATCGATATGTGGTAAGAGTTGGGCAAACACCTGTCAACCCTGACAGGTATAACCCATTCAGGCCAGCAGTGTCATCACCATTACAATGATTTGCAGAAGCATAGAAGCGATCAGTTGGCCAAGTTGGTAGATCCGGTAGCAGTGAGAAGGACAGAGTTTTATAGTAAGTAAATAAATGTTTTCTTAAATGAATCAGATTAAAGGTAAAAACAGGTAAACACGTTGGCACTTTTTAGAACAACTGAATAAAAAAGCATTCTTTATTAAAAATCTTTTTTTTATATTTTTATTGTTAAAGTTTTAGTTATATTTTTATTTTTCTTAGCACTATGACAAGCTTCCTTCTTAAGAACCATAATGTTGTAGTGTTCACCACAGATGGACTATTTTTTTATTGAGGTGCAGAATATACTAAAGGTGTCTAAAAGTTTCTGTAAGTAGAGTAGTCCACAAAACAAAAGCGAAGTCAGCTTAAAAAAATTTACACTACTATTTTTTGATTAATCTATTGCTATTTTTGTTTAATCTATTGCTGTTTTTAAGAATTTTTTTCATTGCACAGAGTAAGGGGGATATCTAACTAACCATTTCTTCCCCCCTCTATTATTTTCCTTCTCTACCTTAATAACTGCAGCTGTAAGCAGTCCTGCTACTGAGCTTACTTCCACCACCCTCTAGCAATCGCGGTCAGCACAAGAGACCCTACACTTGGCTCATGCGCTTCCATTTTCTACGGGTCAAGCATATAACGCATTGCTATTTAATACAATGTAGGCCCCCTTTTGTAACAACATCATGAAAGTGCTGTTCACTGCTATTTCATGCTGGCATGCACACAGAGACTTACAGTTTCCCTATTCTCTTATTCTAGAGGGAATATCTTGGCCCTATCTCCCCTTAGCAGCTAGATAACACCATTTTCCCGACCTTAGTCATTCCTGATACTTTCCAGCAATTTTCCTACTCTAACACTCCCACTTTAAATGCTCCTGTTATGTATGTTGATGTTCATTTTGGCTCCTCTTGCCTAATAGCTCTTATTTTTTACCCTGTCCTTCTCTTTTTTATCTCTAGGCTTGTAATGACAAAGCTGCTACCCCCATTCTGTAATAAATTAATAGTCACAAATGGGCTGCATATAATGTAGACTTTCTGCTAATTATCTGTTATACTTTCTGCTAGACTTTCTGCTACTTATCTTACTATACCTGCTGGATTCTTGCTTAGACCCATTGGAGATTGTTTTTTTTCTTTCCCCTTTTGGCGTCAGGTTCTCCTCTTGGCTCAACCCACTCTGTTCACTCTTGCTAGCGTTCAGGCTCACTCTGCTCCCCTACACTACCCCCATTCCTACCCACCCTCTCTTTCATTACATTTATACTTATCTAACCACTCCCCCTCCTTCCTTAACCTATCACACCCCCTGTCCCCACCCACCCACCCACTTCCTCTACTCTTAGATATCCTCTTCCTTTTCCCCTCCACCTGTCTCTCAAATGCCCCACCCATTTCATCAAGCTCTTTTCCTTATTCTCTTTACCCTTCTCTTTACATTTCTAGGAATAGTAACAGCAATTACTCCACTTCCTTCTCCAGTTTCTTGCCCAAGCTATACTAGTACTCCACTTAATACCTACTCTGACAGTAACCCTAACCTCTATAACACATCTCCCATTCTCCATGCTAAGCTTCATTTGTTCACCTCTTAACTACTCCCTGCACATCTTACCATACTCCCACTTCCACTTTCTACAGTTCTCTATGTCTAAAGTCTCAAATCTTATCCTCCATTCCTCCCATTTCTTCTCCATTCTTATCTGCTCAGGTGACATCCACCCCAACCCAGGCCCCCTGACTCTTACAACTGCTCAAATCCTCCTTTCACCAAGTGCTCTAAATATCTCCATATCACCACTCTCAGTTTCCAAAGTATCTGCAACAAAACCACTGAGCTTCATGCTTGGCTTACCCAAAACAAAACTGACATTCTAGCTGCCACAGAAACATGGTTAAAGTCCACAATTCAAGACTCTTAAATTCTCTCCCCTAGCAATAATATTGTTAGGGCAGATAGACAAAAGAAAAAAGGAGGTGGTGTAGTCCTCATCTACCCTGATACCCTCGATATTACCACATACAGTGGTCACATCCCTAAATTCCTAAATGCTGAGATTCTAATCTTCTTTCTTGAAATTAACCATTCAAAAAAAAACTTTGCATCACTGTGCTATATATCCCACCTGGTAACAACATTCCAACACTAGAGGATATATTATCTTGGCTTTCCTTCAACATAAAAAATGAAACAATTGTTCTCGGGGACATGAATATTGATTGGTCTTCTCTCTCCTCTAACTAGTCTTCTGCCAGTATAAACCTTTTCCACTTCACGCTACTTATTAATAACGCTACTAGGTACAATCACAAAACCAATGTAAGATCAATCCTTGATTGGATTCTAGTATCAAATCCATCCAAATTCAATTCCTCTGGCACTTTGCCTAACTCTGTTAGTGATCATCTCCCCACTTTCGTAATACACACAAGCTTAGCCTTCCCAAAACAACATAATATCAAATTAGTGCAAAACCTCTCTAATTCAACCCTAGTACATTTAACAGCATCCTAAATAGCATAAACTGTAGCATCCTTAAAACTCTCCCCTTGGACAACACAGTACTCTACTTCAATAATTCTTTCCTAAAAATACTAGATGGTCAAGCTCCTTCAAGATACAAAATAACTAAAACACATAACGCCCCATGGCTAACCAAAATTACCAAAGAAATCATGCGTAAGAGGGACAAAGCATGGCTTAAATCTAAGAAAACATCCAAACTTATCCAATATAAAGAATTCCGTAACCAAGCCAAAAAACCCATTGCTAAAGACAAGCAGTACTACTTCTGGAA
>NC_056725.1:1228450154-1228575154 GCF_019279795.1 Protopterus annectens
AAAATTAAATAGCAGTTTGATGAGACAAGACCATGCAGCCAAATGCTGCCATCTTACCAACTAACCCAGCTCTGTGTCCTCGTTATGACAGTATAACTGCCATACTGACTGACAGGGCCTAGTAACAGTGATGCAGTGCTATAGTGATCTCAGAAGTTCAGCAAGCCACAATTTTGAAATTGTGTTTTGTACAGATTTATTTTAAGTTGGAATGCAGTCCACTAAACACACAGTGCATGTACGTATATGATAGTTAAACTACTGCTGCAGGCTTCACATCTTAACTTAATATACCCTAAAATACTGCTTGTTTTGGCCTTCCTAAGATACGTAATGAGATGAAGACATGATGTATAAGACCTGTTTCTGCACTGTATGAGTAATTAACCAGACTACTGTCAAAGTGTGTTTATAACTTCATAAACATTTGGTAAGGTCTATGTTGATTTTATTACATCAGCTGAAGGTATTCCAATAAACAAAAATTATATCTATATCCAAACTCTTTTCAATGTTTATTTATAACTAAATAAATCATTTCGTATGGATATGGATAGCCTTTGTAAGGGTCTGTGTTGATTTTATCACATCAACTAAAATTATTTTAATGAACAAAAGTTGTATATTGGCAGTTCTTGATGTTTATGTTCTGTATATTTGCCATTTCATACCTCAAGGCAGGGAAGACTTGAGACAAGCTTTGTATTCAAAAGTTTTTTCACAAACTTTATCAAAATATTGGAAAATTTGATGGAGCATATTAACATTTTTAATTAATATTTCTAACAAAAATTAAATGAGTAGCCATATAGATAACTATGTCTTCATATTATGTCTTTGCCTTCAAGAGATAGTGTTATTATTTACATGTCTTTAATAGCTATAACACTTATTTATCAAAAGCTAAATAATATAGGAATTTTATTGATAAGGTACTGATTTTATGGTTAAGGCTGCTTGATAATATATTTTTGTCTTATTAAGAATGATATTCCTTCTTTAAGTTTGATTGCATCCATGCAATCAGCTGCCATGTTAAATGTGCAGTCCAAGATATTCACAGAGGTCAGTTTTAATAGACTACTGCAGATCCTCACAATCACTGTAAAACTAGCCATTAAAGGGGACTCTGAATGATGTTTAGATCGACGAAATGTAGTTTTATTTTACTTCTTTTGGATGAAGTAACGTTTCCATGGTAAATGTTTTTACTTCTTACAAAAAAATCCAAATTTCAGTGGACCTATGATTTACAGGTATACAGCTGATATTTGGAATATCAATGACATTTTGAAATGCTACTGGGAAATTTTAACTGTTAAGAACAGAGTTCAAAATGTGCTATATACCATAGAGAGCAATTCTCAAAAATAAATAAATAAATAAATAAATAAATAAATAAATAAATAGTCATAAAAATAGTGCCTGTGTATGGTTTTGTACAGAACTGAGGGTGACACCTCTGTCTTAATGAATGGAGCAATTTATGCATGTATAATTTTAACAGAAAAGCATCTCTAACATATTTTATTTATTTATTTTACATTTGTTGACCGGGCTAGTGAAACCATCACATGCAGTTAGATCTAGCCTCATAATTTAGAGCATGTGAAATATCAAAATATTATGTGGTATGAGAAGTAAACCAATAAGTTATTGTGTACTTTTTAAGAAATTGTTCAACAGCAACCACCTGTAATCTCTCTGTTTAGTATAATTTGTCTGAGAAATGGAAATTGTGGAACCAGAAAATGCATTATTCCTGACTCAAGAGGAATATCAGATAAGTGTGATTAGCTAACGTGCACCATGCTTCTTCATATCATAGGTTCATAGGTAGGTACTAGGCTATCGGCCCTAGGGTCTATACAAGCCTAGCCAAAAAGGTACCCTGGCTTTCGCCACCCAAGAAAATTATTTTCCTGTGTCCCTGTTGAACAGAGCCACAGAGGTGATCCCCGGGGTGAATTTCCTATTTTCCATCCAATCATCACGATTTTTCTTGAAGAGTGCTAACGAGGAGCTTTGTTTGATATAGATAGGTAGTTTGTTCCAGAGTATGGGAAGTCTCCGGGACAGGAATCTATCCCTCCAGCATGTTCTGTTTATTGTGGTGACAAGGTTTAGGTCCCTAGAGTGTATAGCTCGGAGGGATTGGGATTTCTTTAAGTGGGGCATGTCCAACAGCTCTGGGTTTGACATAGCTTTGTATGTTAGGCAGAGATCACCTCTGAGTAGGCGATATACAACGGAGTAAAGCTGGAGTTTTTTTGAGATGGTCTCCATAAGGCATCTGTTTGAGGCTGGTAATCCTCTTTGTGAGGTATTTCTGTGGCCTTTCCAGTTGTTGCAGATGTCTTGTGAGGTACATGCCAAAAGGGGCGCTGTACTCTATAATGGGTATAATGATTGATGAGTAGAGGGGAACAGTGACGTCTTTTTTTCTGGATGAGAAACCTTTTGTGATGAGGTGTGCCACGTAAAAGGATTTCCTGACTACTGTGGAGATGTGATTATCAAAGGAGAGACTTCTGTCCACCTGTGTCCCAAGGTCTCTTATCACACATTTGGTGTTAAGTAGACTACCACCTATGTGGTAGCTCATGGGTACAGAGTTTTTACCAAGGGGGATGACAATACAATTTTTGGCATTGAGCTTGAGGCTATGGCTTTGACACCAGGCATCTGTCTCTTTGAGGCCCTTTTGTAGGATGTCCTCATCATTAGGAGTTTCAATTATGGCTCCTAGTTTGCAGTCATCTGCAAAATTCATTAGCCAAAGACCTTCTGTGTTAGCCTGTACTTCAGAAAAGTAGATACCAAACAGGAGAGGACCCAGGACTGAACCCCGTGGTACTCCATTTGTCACTGGTCTGAAGTCGGATTTGGAGTCTGCTATTTTCAGTGTGGGTTCTGTCAGTGAGACAGTTGGCAACCCATCTTGTGGCATAGGGATTTATACCTAGTTTAGTGAGTTTCTCTATAATTCCAGAGTGGGGGATGGTGTCAAAAGCCTTGGCAAGATCTAGATAGGCTGTGTGAACCACCTTATCCTTGTCTACGACTTTGGTGACTGCTTCAAAGAAGTCAATCAGGTTTAGGAGACATGATCTGCCATTTACAAACCCAAACTGAGTGGGGTCCAGAGTTTGGAGATTACCATGTCTTTGTTTATAAGTTCCATGATGATACGTTCCATGGCCTTGCAGATCAGGCTCGTTAGGCTAATGGGGCGGTAGTTCCCAGGGTCCGTGGTGCCTCTCCCTTTGTGGAGTGGGATAACCGTCGCTGTGTGCCATTCAGTGGGCACAAAGCCTGAGGTGAGGCTATGATTGAACATGGTGCTTAGGTGGGGTGCCAGTTCATTATGTAGTTCTTGTAGAACACAGCCTGGGATGTTGTCAGGTCCCATGGATGCTGTGTTGTTGGCTTTGGAGAGTGTGTTTTTTTACCTGTGCAGCTGTGATTACAGGAACTTTGCATTCTTCTGGTATAGAGATGGGCCTTTTAGGGGGTGAGGTGGGGGGTTAGCACTGAACCTATCTGCCAGGATGTTGGCAATATCAGTTAGTTCTGTATATTTAGTGCCATTGTGCTGTAATTCAGAGCAGATCTGAGTGTTGCCATTGAGATTTTTGACATAGCTATAGAATGCTTTGTGGTTGTCTTTAGAATCAGTGGCAATTTTGTTTTCATAACTAGCTTTGGAGGATTTTATGAGGGATCTCAGCTTCTTACTGAGCCTGACCAGGGAGTTCTTCCAGTCATGGAATTTTACTCTTTTTTGCAACAGTTTCTTTCTTCTGTTGTAGAGTTTGTTTATGGCAGGGGACCACCAGACTGGCTTCCTTTTTTTGGAGGATAGCATCTTGGTTCTGTTAGAGATAGCACGATTCATGCACTCATGTAAGTGCTTATAAAGTGCATTTTTGTAGGATTCAGCAGTCGTACCTCTATTGTCCATCTGCATGGGTGCCGTGAAGTTTGCCACTTCTGTCTTACGAAGCGTGAAGTTGGCTTTGGAGAAATTTTTTATGGTGGTTTCCCTAATGGGGGGTGGGGGTGGGGGTGGGATGTGGATGTCTAGGCTGATTAGCTTGTGGTCGGATCTGACCAACAAGGAATTGACCTCTAGTGTGGAACACCGGTTGCCCATGTTGGTAATGACCAGGTCTAGGATACTACTGCCCCTGGTGGGGGTGTGGACACGTTGATCAAAGGCGTTGGAATTTCTGAATTCCAAAAAACATTGAGCAAAAGATTTGGTACATCAGTAGTTTTCACAGTTAATGGTGGGATAGTTGAAATTGCCCATTATTAGGGTGTTGGATTGTACCCTAATATTTTCCAGTGTATCAGGAAATGAGGAGTGGGAATCCTGGGGCATGGTGGGGGATCTGTAGACAGTTACAATTTGGATTGCGGTCTTGCCCAGAGTTATTTGCACTTGGATAATCTTGGATGCATTATGCTGAGCAACTAGCTTGGAGGTGTGGATATCCTTAATGAATATGGACACGTCTCCACCTTTAGTGTTTCAGTCCAGGTTAGGTGGCCAAAAGGTGTGGTATGAATTATAGCCTGGTAATGCAGGGGTGCTCTCTGGAGCCACAATGTCTCTGTCACTGCACAGATGTCGATGTTCTCCATTTTAAGGAGTGCCTCAAGTGAATGCATTTTGAGGTTTAGACTTCTAGCACTGAGTAGCATTACCCTCAGATTTTGATTGCTTGTACCTGTTACAGTGGTGAATTTGTCATTTGAACCTTACCTAAAAAGGCACTATAGGGGTGGCAAGAGCCTTAGCCAGTATCCGGAATCCCAACGGCGACAGGTGCAGGCCATCTCTGGCAAAGCATTGTGGTCTGTCGATCATGTCATCCCAGGTGGACAGGTACTGGATCCCCTTAGAATGGGGAATAAGCCCTGGAATTTGAAGTTAAATGGGCAGAAAGAGAATACTGCAGTGCTGAGACAAATGTATCTGAGTTACTGTGACCCAAGAAAGAATATGCCATTTTATAATTTGTTCCTCATAAATGAAATGAAGCCCCAGCCTGTGAATTTGGTGAGCTATGTTATCCATTAGCACGCAACATAACCAAGTGTAGTATTAGCAATTATCAGACAAGGATCGTATTCCTGCAATAATCTAGTTTAACATTAAATAAATTAAATTATGCAATGGTGGCTCTTTAGTATCAAAAACATGCATACTGATTGGTCAGCCCAACCAGAGTGCCCATTGTAAAGTCTGTACCAATAGAAAAAAGTCTGACCACTGAAGTCCAACTGGACATTTTTCTATTAATATATATGCTATGGAACTCAATGCCTGATAGTATAAATACTGTTATCCTAAAAGCTTTCTAAATTTATAAGAGCAGTATTTACAATAGGGGACCTTTGTCACCCCTTATTTAAGGCTTTGCGGTTTTCTTGAGCTAAGAGGTCAAGAGGTGCACATGGTGGGCAGAGAAAATACAAGGAAAATCAGGTACATTATGAAAAACTGAAAAAAGTACCTGATTTTCCTTGTATTTTAGACTACCTTCATTCTGTCCCTTTTATCAATACATTAATTTGACTACTGTGAAAACCGTCATATCTGCACTGTCTTTCCCTAAAACTTATTACACCTTCAAAGACATGTCCTTGTAATCTGCTTTCTTGTTATCAGTTTACACACCACCATTACTTTATTTATTTTGCTTTTGTTATTTATTTCAGTTTATTAACCAGGTTAGTCTTGCTAAGCCAAATGTCCATTTCCATGGAAGACATGTAGAGAGACGTTCCACAATATAAACTTACTGACAGTTTAAGAATTGCAGCAAAGTGCAGTTTCAGACTCCAAAAATAAGTGGAGATTAAACCCTACATGTAATAACACAGAGAATGGCAATCATTATATACAGGCTTTAAGATTTCCTACATGATACTTGATTCCAGAGTATCTGGACACATCTATAAAATGTAAACTGTTATTATCTCTCTGTATTTCCTTCTGCAGCTAGACTTCTGATTTTCCCTTTTCCAGTTAGCTTTATCTGTTGCTATAATACCCTACTTCCATTTTCCATGTAGATGTGTTCCAAGATGAAAAGCATGTATTTTAGGGTGCATTAGCTTAGTCATATTACTATAACAAACTACTGGAGATTCAGTCTTAAGTTTCTTCAAATTTAAAAACATTTTTCTGAAAGTTCCTAATGCCAAAGCATGCCCCCTTTAAGCAAATTTCTTAGTGGCATGCATACATCTAAGAAATGAACTTGGGTATTGTATAATACACAAGAATCTTAAATATGAATGTTTGTCTGATGGCCATTTTGCATGGACAACTGCTTTAACTTTTTTTCAGGATCAAGCTAAATACCTTGATCAAATACAATTTGGCCCATTTACTTGACATTTGTCACACGAAATTGACATTTGTCTCTGTCCAGTTTCAAGTTATTCGGTTTCACCTGTTTTAGTAATCAATTCATTGTTGTGTCATGCAATTCTCACATTCAACCTACATCAATATGTCATCAGTGATGTTAATGACACCCTTTAAACCTTCAGTGATCTTCACTACAACCCTCTGAAATACCTTGGGCACAGAAGAAATTCTGAATGCTATACTTAGGAACATGTATTGTTTTAGGCAGGTATAGGAGGTACCCAGCTCTGAACTTACTGAGTTTAGTTTAGTCTTCTAGAAGCCCAGGCTTATGTGATGCCCACCACTGCTACCAATAAGTGATGGGCACCAATATGTGTCATCCCCATGCTGGGCCAATAATCAAGGAGCCTGAATCCTCACCACTGACACTAAAGGAGAGGGACGTTCAGATCATAGGAAATATTGAAAAGAAATTTGGTGGACAGACTCAGATTAATAAAAAAAACAACATCTATACTAAGCTTCACTATATTCCTGAATAAATCTAAAAGAATCACTGTTTCCTAGGTATGTTACGTACTACCACAAGGCAAGATGCTATAGGGGAGGATCTGTCTAGTCAGGCTTCCCAAACAGAATACTCTATAATCTGTGATTTCTCTTTGTAATATCTAAAATATAATTTCCAAGAGGGCTGGCAGAATGACCTCATCTGGTCACCTGACTTTAGGTTCTCACAGTATTCCCCTTTGAAGCTGAGACAGGAATTCAGCCAAATGGCCACAATACACATCCACATGTTTATGGCAATGCCTGATGCCTGGCTCCTCCCCTCTTTTCACTGAGCTAATGGACAAAGGCTCTTCCCCCAGACCAAGCATCTCCAATCCTGCTCAGCACTGTGGTGTGCCGTTTAATGGTTTAACAGCTCATTTACACTTCCCTTATTTTTCTTAAAGCAAGTTAGCCATTTAACCTTTGCTGTGCCAGTGTCCTCTATTAAAACATAGAAATTTAATTGAGTTACCATAGTATATGTACATTTATCTTCATTTCAGCAGGGTGCACTGTTGATACATTTTAACACAATTAATACTAGCAAAGTTTACAAATACATTTTCAGCACAAGCATCTATACATGTCAGTTTGATATACTAATGACATATAATTATTTACAAAATTCCAGCTAGCTGTGCTGGCACAAGTCATACATCCATTGCCCTACTTCGCCCGACATGGCTGGCAGTGCCTCCTATCATCACATCTCTCTCCCACCCCTTTGAAGACTCAAGCTAGTTTTTCAAGTGACCCTTGAGAAACATGGCTTGACAGAAATAAGTCTATCTGGAAATATGTTGCCCCCATTCCCTGTCTTAAGAGCCCATTTGCGTTGGCATTGCTGACCCCACTACTGTGTTGTACGGTCATGTCATATCCCTGCAATCCTAAGCTCCACCTTAATAACTTGGCATTTTGCTGGCTGGCTCTATGTAACCATGTTAAGGGATTGTGGTCTGTGACTACAATGAATTTCCTCCCATACACATAAGGTTGAAGTTTCTACAGTGCCCATTCTATGGCTAGACATTCCTTTTCTACAGCTGCATATCATTCCTCCCTGGGTTGGAGTCTACAGCTGAGTTATATTACAGGTTGCTCTTTTCCCTCTGAGGAAAACTGGCTAAATACAGCCCCCACCCCATGATTTGAAGCATTCACCTGCACAACAAATTATTGTCTGTAATGTGGACTGGATAACACAGGGGGTACTCACAAACCTCCTTTAAGTTTCTGGAATACCTGCTCACATGCTAAGGTCCACACTACCTTATCTTGCCTCTTTTTTCTTGTCAGGTCTGTGAGGGGAGCAGCTATGGTACTATAATTGAGGACACATTTCTATAGTACCCCACTGCCCCTAAAAATGCCCTCACCTGCTTTTTGGTAACAGGAACAGGCCATGCCTGAATGGCTTCTACTTTGTCAGGTTCTGGCCTTATATTACCACTCCCCACTCTATGTCCCAGGTAGGAGACCTGTGCCATACCCACCTGATACTTACTGGGCTTAATGGTCAACCCTGTCTTCTGTAGTCTGCCCAACACCCCCCTGGCATGCTTAAGGTGCTCTTGCTAGGAATAGCTGCAGATTGCAATGTCCAGGTAAGCAAGTGGACAATCTCCTGCTCCTGCTAGGATACGATCTACAAGCCTCTGGAAAGTCACTGGGTCATTTTTCTTGGCTATTTCTTCCAAAGTTATTTACTTCCCTGGACCCTGTCTAGCAGGGCGACTGACGTGATCCCCGGGGTGAATTTCCTTTCTCCCATCCAATCATCAAGGTTCCTGTTGAAGAGGGCCAAAGAGGCACTCTCCTTGACATGTATGGGCAATCTATTCCAGAGTCTGAAGAGTCTCTGGGTCAGGAACCTCTCCATCCAGTATGTTTTGTTTATTGTGATGACAAGGTTTAGATCCCTGGAGCATATGGCTCTGAGGGATTGGGATTTCTTTAAGTGTAACATGTCCAACAGCTCTGGGTTTGACATGGCTTTGTATGTTAAGCAGAGATCACCTCTGAGTAGATAATACGCGATAGAGTATAGCTGGAGTTTTTTAAGGCGCTCAGCGTAGGGCATCTGTTTTAGGCCTGTGATTCTTTTAGTGAGGTATTTTTGCGGCCTTTCCAGTTGTTGCAGATGTCTTGAGAGGTACATACCAAATGGGGCGTTGTATTCTATAATGGGTCTAATGAGGGATGAGTACAGTGGGACAATGACCTCCTTTTTTCTGATTGAAAAGCCCTTAGTGATGAGGTGTGCCACATAGAAGGATTTCCTGACTGTTGTGGCGATGTGGTTATCGAAGGTGAGACCACTGTCCACCTGTGTCCCTAAGTCTCTTATCACACTTTCAGTGTTTAGTGTACTGCCACCTATATGGTAATTCATGGGTACATGTTTTTTCCCAATGGGGATAACTATACATTTCTTGGCATTGAGCTTGAGCCCATGGCTCTGGCACCAAGCATCTGTTTCTGTAAGGCCCTTCTGTAGAGTATCCACATCATTTGGGAATTCAATAATGGCTCCCAGTTTGCAGTCATCTGTGAACTTTGTTAGCCAGAGTCCCTTAGTGTTGGCCTGTATTTCAGAGAAGAGATGCTAAACAAGAGCGGTCCTAGGACTGAACCCTGAGATACTCCACTTGTCACTTGTTTGGAGCTGGATTTGGAGTCGGCTACTTTTACAGTGTGGGTTCTATTAGTAAGCCAGTTAGCAACCCATTGGGTGACGTAGGGATTAATGCCCAGCTTAGTAAGTTTATCTATGATTCCAGAGTGGGGGATGGTGTCAAAGGCCTTGGCAAGGTCTAGATATGCTGTGTAGACCACCTTACCCTTGTCCACAGCTCTGGAGACTGATTCAAAGAAGTCAATCAGGTTCAGGAGACAAGATCGGCCCTTCATGAACCCAAACTGGGTGGGGTCCAGTGTTTGAAGGTTGCCGATGTCTTTGTTTATGAGTTTCATGATAATACGCTCCATGGCCTTGCAGATAAGGCTCATCAGACTGATGGGACGGTAGTTTCTGGGATCCAAGGTGGATCTGGTCATCTGATTCTTCAGCAGGGTACACTGTTGATGCATTTTAACACAATTAACACAAGCAAAGCTCACAAATACATTTTCAGCACAAGCATCTGTACAGATCAGTTTGATATACTAATGACATATAATTATTTACAAAATTCCAGCTAGCTGTGCTGGAACAAGTCATACATGTACTGCCCTACTTTGCCTGACATGGCTGGCAGTACCCCTACCATCATAGCTTACATCAGGAACTTAAAATACTTAGCTGTAGATATCATGGAAATGACTTCCTTAATTGTTTTCATGGTGTGGTGTTCCCTCAAGATTGCTTTATGTAAGTCATGTAGGTCAATACATATTTTATCTTATATGGCTCGGCAACTGACAATATACTGTTGATCCATGGGGTGTGATCAGTTTGTTTTGCACTTACACCATTTGTATTACTCCTGTCAGTTGTTATTCATTTTCTTCAGTGTTACAGATATTCATGTAAGCACAACCTGAAACTGGATAAAGAGAAATGCCAATTTTGTGTTACAAGTATTAAGTAAATGTGGCAATGAAAGTACAGGATGTAACCAACACGTCCTATGTGTTCAGACTAAAAGTCCTATTCCTTTATTCTGTCTCCTTCCAACTATTAAGGGTTGACCTATGCCTGACCTACAAAGCACTCACAAATCTACTCCTGATGGAGCTGCTACACAACCACAAGTCAAACAACACTACTCACATAGTGTGTATTAATGGATGGGAAATTGCAAATTCACACCTGGGGGTAGTGCCTATGTCTCTTATGGGCAGGAGCAATCTGTAAGATTTTCAAGACATAGGCACTACCCCCAGGGGGCCATATACTGAGTTAAATTACATTATACTGATGACTTGCAAGGGCTCTTAACCATTAACTAGTAATCTCCTATGACCCAAACACATTCAATCAAACTCTCTCTTCCATCAACGGGTCCTTCCATAAAACCTCCTGCTTGAAGAAGCTGTTCTAAAATTTAACAGCTTATTTTTTCAAATTCTTAACTCCATTGCACCTATCAGAAAAATAAGGGTTAAATCTAATTATGCTCCCTGGATTAGCAAAGATAGTCTCTCCCTCATGCAGAAAAGGGACAGTGCCTAGAAATCCTGGAATAAGCACTAAGCTACCTCAAATCTCCAGCTCTATAAAGAACTTAGAAATTGTGCTAAAAAACAAATTTACCTTGACAAAAAAGCTTTTTACCTCATCCATCAAAAAACCCTTATACCAACCCCCAAAAATTCTGGTCCACTATCAGCAAAATACTTTACCCTGGTAACCTCCCCCCAATCCTTTTGCTAACACCTCCTCTCTCGAAACCACCACTCTTCTTAACTCCTTCTTCATTAACTCCATACTGAACTTACTTAAACCCAATGCTAACCTTATCCCTGACACTCCTTCCCCACCTCCTCATTCCACTCCTTTTTCCATTAAACCCATCCCCACCTCAACTATCCGAATGTTTATAAATAAACTTAAACCTTGTTTCCCCTCTGCTGACAACTTTCACCTTACTATCTTAAGTTAGCAGCTTCCTCCATTGCCTACCCAGTTTCAGTACTCATCAATTGCTCTATAAAAGAAAGTCTTGTCCCTACTGTCTGGAAAAAATTCTACATCCTACCCTACACAAAGGAAGAAACTCCACTGACCCTTCAAATTTTAGGCCCATTGCTATTCTCCCCCCCTTCTGAAATTCTTGAAAAGTGTATACACAGACAGCTCATTTCTTATGTCACCTATAAGAACCTCCTCACCCCCCACACAACATAGTTTCAGACCTCATCATAGCACCACTACTGCCCTTATATCTTTCACTCAAGCAATTTCCTCATCTCTTGTTAATAACAAATTAGTCTGCTGCCTGTTCCTCAACCTCTCTAAAGCCTTTGATACTGCATCCCATAAGCTCTTTCTTTCTACACTAGCCTCCCTTAACCTTTGTAACTCCTTTCTCAGCGGGTTTTCGAGTTATCTATCTGATCGGCTACAATCTGTTAAATGGCTCTCTTCTCGCCTTTTCTCTCTCTGTGCAAACTGGTGTGCCACAAGGCTCCATCCTTGGGCCCCTCTTATTCAACATCTTTACTAACAACCTCTATCTTTCCTGTCCTCCCTCCATTGATTCAATATGCTGATGACTCAACTATCATCTCCTCATCAGAAAATCTTCCTCACTTACTCACCCTCACTCAAGACTCTCTACATTCAGTTGAAAAATGGCTCTCTGCTAATCAAATATTACTTATCCATAACAAAACTAAACTTCTACTCTTCCTGCCTAAATCTCTCCGACATCTCATAAACCTCTTCCTCCATCTCCTCTTTAAATAACACTCCTATCAAAGTTGAATCACATACTAAACTCCTCGGAGTTTATGTAGATGATGAACTTAAATTTGATATTCACATTAATAACTGTATAAAAAACTCACCAAAAACTTGGGCTACTGTACAGGAATAAAAAATTCCTAACTCCTGAATCTAAACTGTCCATAGCTCAAGCATACCTTCTTCCCACCCTTCTCTACACCACCCCTTTATTCACCCAACTGCAAAAGAATCTGTCTACCAAGCTTGAACACACATATAATAAAATAGCTTGATTCACCAGTAATCTCCCTTATCGAACAGATCACTGTCTTTCCCTAAAGAAACTCCACTGGTTTGAACTCCAACACCAAATCCTCCTGCCACAGCTCCATCTGACCTACTCTATCCTTCACCATCCCCTTGTCTGTCCATCTCTGACTAACCTTATCGCCCCCTATATCCGTAAGTGCAACCTACCTAGCTCTGACCAACTCCTATTGTGTATCTCCAAACCTAACAAATCCATTGGTAAGATACTCTATAGCTACTCTGTCACCTCTGTCTGGAACAAATTTCCTCAACATATTTGCACACTTGATAATACTCACAGTTTTAAAATAGCATTAAAAGGAATACCTGCATACCTCTTGGATCTGCTCCTGCAATGACCCTACTTGAACAACTCCCCCCTTGCCTCTCTCTTGACAGCTAAGGTCCCCTCTTCTTTTTCTACCTCAACTATGCATTTAACTCAAATTTCTGATCAATCTTTCTTTACCACTAACTTCCCTCCTCTCAATCTCCTCCTCAGCTGCTATCTCCAGTTCCTGACTCCTCAATGTTTTGTATTGCAGTTACTGTCCTGCTGGTTTCTCTTATGTCACAAATAGTTTTAAATCATTGACTTTCTTATTTAGGGTAAAATGTTCCTATGATTTACTTATATGTTATTTTCTATTTTTTACCTCCTTTGTATAAAGATCAATTGTTCTCTTACTTTAATTTTTGTATTAATCAATGTATTGATAAATTTTGTAATTGGAACTTTTCACCTTAAGTCTCTGCTGAAAAAGGTCAGACTAACCCGGTTGACAAATGTCAGATAAATAAATGAACTTATGAATGATTTATTTTTATGCTGCACTGACCTGTAATAGAGCCAAGACCTGCAACTAATTCATCATGTTGTCCAAAATAGCAAATAAAATATCAGCACTTTCTTTCTTGCATTAGGCTTTTCTGCATCTTTACTCGCTGAGTTTTATTTTGGCTTAAATGACTGTAGGGCACAAATGTGCAAGTTGGTGACCATTGATCAGTGAATTATCACCTTCATAACTCTGTCAATCCCTGTCTTCACAAATCTGAAACAACTGCACCACAAACATGGGAAACATTGCCTATGTGCCACTGTGAATCAACTACTTTTTGAGTCTTGTAGATCATTGAGTATATTGTACCTAGTCAGCCATTGTAGCTAGATAACATATGCATATAAGTTATTGAGCACATGCAAGATCAGTGCCATTTTGTATAGTCAGGCAGAGTACGTGGAGGAATGAGTGGAGATGCACATGCAAGTGTGTTAAGTAATAAGTGAGTCAGTTAGCTTACGTACATGTCCCACTTCCAATTCCTGATATGTTTATGTACAATAAATATCTTGAAACCATTACAACATTTTAACATCTCTTTGAATACACGAGACAAATGGCATGGTACCAGAACTGTAGATCAGAACGTAAATGTACCTTTAAGAAGCTTTCCATGGGCTTGCACATGTGTATAAATACTGAGCACGTGCAAGCCAGACTGCCATTTTGTAGAGAGCTGTTGAGATGTAAGCAAGCATGTATGTAATGGTCTGTCAGTTAATCAGTTTTATTATATTTTATGTTGTTGCTATCCATCTTGATGTGTTTCTATATAATAAAGCATATAAAAAAACTACCCTGCCTGCTTGTCTTGAATCATAACATAGGATGAGCAAAATGGTGTCAGAATGGGATCCAGAATCAAAACCAAGAGGCACTCAGTTAATGTTGGAGGAATATAGAGGAATGGACCATGCCTACTGCATGTACAACTTGCAAAGCACGTCAGAAATGAATTCCAGGTGCTAAAACTTGCTCCAATGATTTCTTACTCAAAGAATATAAAACAAAGCACTCAGAATGCTCAAAACGAATTTCTAGTTAAACAAAATGTCCAGAACTGTGACATATTGATAAAAATATTCAAAAAATGTTTGAAACAATGTCCAAATCGCATAAAATGTATAAAATAAGGAAAATGACCAAATGCTTTCACTATGCGGTACTTTTTCATATTAATTAAAGTTATTCAAGATATATGAAGCATACAGTGTGCAAATTTGTGCAGTATTACAGTGCAGTTATTTCACAAAATACAGCCATTTCAAAGCATATTTCACAAAGTACAGTATTTCAAAGAGTTTATTGTGCCTATGAATGCTATTAGAAGTACCTGGTGTGTGTGCATGTTCATATATAATTAGAAATGGGCCAGGATTGCACTGTGTTTTACTATAATTTGTTGGCATGACAGAAGGCTTTCATAGACCAGCTCCACTTTTATTTATTTATTTATTTACTTATTTATTGTCATTTGTTAACTGGGTTGGTCCAACATTTGTTAACCGGGTTGGTCCATCTGGGTTTGGGGCTCATTTTCAGTGGAGACCTGCTCCATACAAGAACAGTTTACAGTAAATAAAAATATTTAAGTCAGATTTCTTGCAATAAAACTTGTTATACAGGAAGTTAAAGAGACAAAAAAAGCATGCATGCACAAGGAAATACACATAATGTTTATACAGAGAGATAACACACACACACACACACACACATATATATATATATATATATATATAAATATATATATATATATATACATATATATATATATATATATATATATATATACACACACACACACACACACACACACACACACACACACACACACACACACACACACACACACACACACACACACATTTACATAAAGAATCTAGCCAGCAGAATAGTAGATTGAGTATAGAAGGTATACACATAGTAAGATACTAGTAGAAAGGGGAGGGATTAATTAGAAGTATTTTTGGGGAGCTTAGGTTGGGTCTTGACAAGGGCAAGTTTTGGCCTTCAGTAGGAATAGTTTGATTTCTTTTTTAAAGCATGGAGGGTGAGAGATGGAGCATATGTTTTGGGGAAGTTTGTTCCAAGCATGGGCAACAGAGTATTTATAGAGAAGTTTTCCTACTGTTTCTTGGGTTGGTAGGTGTCTAGTAGTTGCTGATTAGTGGTATGGAGGGTCCGAGGTGGAGAATAGATGGAGACAAAGGAAGAGAGAACTGGACAAGAGGAAGGCTTATAAACAATGAAGTGTAAAATTTGAAATTGTGATAGAAGTATGAGCAAATCAATATCTGTGCAGTGACAGAAACCTGGTTCAAGGCTCCTGAGGGCACCCCAGCATTACCAGGATTCAACTCATATCATACTTTTCGGCCACAAAACTCAGACAAAAGCACCAAGGGAGGGGGGTGTATCCATCTTCATCAAGGAACCCCACATCTCCAGATTAGTGGCATTGCATGATACATCGGAAACAATTCATGTGCAACTAACAGTGGGCAAAACTGCCTTCCAAGTCATAGCCTGTTATAGATCACCCTCTCTGTCTCAGGACCAACACGTGGCCTTCCTGAGAACACTAGAGAATATGAAGATCCCACCAAACACCATAATATTGAGGGACTTCAACTACCCAAACATCAACTGGGTAAACTACTTGAGTCCAAACTCATTTGCCCAACAGTTTCTAGAATTCATCAACTCAAATGCCATGGAACAAATAGTCACTGTTTCTACAAGAGGGGAAAATACATTAGACCTAGTCATTACAAACATACGGGATCAATGTTCCACACCGGAAGTAAATCCTTCGTTGGTGAGATCGGACCACAAACTGATCACAATGGACATCCACATCCCAACCCCACCCCCTAGCCAAGAAAACCACAGTGAAAAACCTCTCAAAAACAAACTTCACTCTCCTCAAGACAGAAGTAGGAAGCTTCAAAGCCCCTGGGAAATTGGAAAATGTTATCCAAACCGCAGAATGCTATACGAACGCACTCTATATGCACCTACAGGAATGCATGGATCGTGCCATCCCAAGTAAAACCAAGGCTCACTCCTCCAAAAATAGGAGACCAGTCTGGTGGACCCCAGCCATAAACAAGCTATACAACAAAAGGAGGAGACTACTACATGACAGGGCCAAAACCCTAAGAGGGAAGGCATCCCTGATCAGTATTAGCAAGAAACTTCGCTCCACCATAAAAGCCTCAAAGGCAAACTTCGAAAGAAAAATTGCCAAAGACTCCAAAGATAATCACAAAGCATTCTTCAGTTATGTCAGGAACCTGGAAGGAAACGTCTGACAATAAAATAAATAAATAATACAATAAATGCATTCCTTACATGAAAATACAGAACTTGGTACACATCTAGTACGGCCGTCCCTGCTAGAATACGGCCTGGCAGCTGTCTCTAAGGATCACCACCAGTTGTAGAATTACTGTGCATAGTGTACAGCTGCAGCGGCTATGCTATTCATCTGTATTGCTCTGTGGCAAATTGCTGCTGCAGCCAATTAGTTTCGGTGATGTAGCTCACAGGGAAATGTCTTGCGAGCTACACACCGGAACCCGACTTTGATAAATAGTAAATTCTGAATACAGCTGGAGATGAAAAAAAAAAAGAACTCCAGATTATAGTGGTACAAAAGGTACTCGACATATAATGAAAAGAAAAAGTGTCTAAAAGTGAAACAGAAGAGTATGAACCAGAAAGAAGTTGCACAACTATAAATCCCTGAAGGATATTTTGTGGTAGTTTGCTCTTGAATCAAATGCATTCACAGGAAAGACATTTCTTATATGTAAGAATGACTGATGATTGGAAACTGTACTGTGCTATAATAAAGAATTTCTTCTACAGAAACAGAGTGTTTTAAAATATAGAACACTTGTGGATTACTTAGCCATTCATGAATAATCTGCTGCAGATTTGGTGTGTGTGGATTACTTAGCTGTTTGTGAACAAGCTACTGGAGATTTGGTAGTGTGCGTGTAATGCCCCACTTAGTGAGTACGGGTGGCTAGAGAAAACTCAGGAAATGTGCTAGTGGTGTTTGAACCCTGTACCATTGCTACAGGTAACATAAGCCTGAATTCCCTACCCACCACCATCTGTGAAATGTTTGGAGAATTTGCCAAATATTTTGTTATGTTCTGTTCCTTGTAAAATCTGTGGTTTCTGAGTGCTTCTTTCCTTAAGTAATTGATGGTGCAGTGGTAGCATTGTTGCCTTACAGCTAGAGGTTCTCTGGTTTGATTCTTGGCTGGGGTGGAGTCTACATGTCTTATTTGCTCTGGTTTCCTCCCATGTTGCAAAGATATGTGTCTGTAGTGTTTCTCCTTGGGCCTCTGCTGAAAATTGGCTTTTGTTCCTGGCTGGGGTGCCTTCTGTGTGGAGTCTGCATGTCCTCTCTGTGTTTGTGTGGGTTTGCTCTGGTGTCCTCCCATGCTACAAAGACATGTATCTGAAGTATTTCTCCCTGGGCCTCTGCTGAAAATTGGCTTTTGTTCCAAGTCAGACTTTTCTGGTTAACAAATGTTAAATAAATAAAATTGACAGACATTTGAATTTCAGACTTCATATTCTTCAGGAAGTACATAGTAACACAAAACATTTTATTCTAGCAATTTTCTAAGTTTATAAGATGAATAATTGAAATTTGTTCCTATTTTTGGGACTGTATTCCCCCATTATTGGCTTTGTCCAGGTGTTTTGTGCTAAGAGGTTGACAGCTATGGTGAGAACTGAATTCACTGAATATGTTTGAGGGCTGTATTCCCCAATTACTGGCTTTGTCCAGGTGTTTTGTGCTAAGAGGTTGACAGCTATGGTGAGAACTGAATTCACTAAATGGTAGCCATTTAAGATTCAGTCTTCCTCTCTTTCACAAAATAGCTGATTTGGCATAGTGGTATGTTGCTCTGACTGTTTTGCACAGAGTCCTGGGTTCAAGCGATGGCAGTGAAATGTATGGTAGTAACACAGCATTTTATTCTAGCAACTTTCCAAGATTATACAAGCAATGTTTAAAATGCATCCCTGGCTTTTGGGCTTTTGTCCCTCCCCAATACATTTTGGCTTTTTCCAGATTTCTTGTGCTGCAAAGTTGAGAGATACAGCTGAGTGTCGAGTAGATTTTACAAGGAGCTGAGAGCTGTAGGGGAAGAGAAGTTTAGTGCTGCTTATGCTGAGTCTGTTCGCATTGTTAATAGCACAACAGGTAATGTACTTGCTTTTGATGCAGAAAGGCTTGTGGGTTCTACTCCCAAAGTATGTAGATGCATTGCTGATATTGTACTGTGTTGTAAATGGGGTGGATGCTGCCATTTTGAGAATGTCCTCTTTGCCGAAGATACCTAGTAACTATGAACTCATCTGTTATTTGCCATCCATTCCCTATCGTAATATTACTAGCTTATTTTTTTAATGTAATATAGGCAATTTATTCCTAAAGGGCAACAGGCACTTTATTTGTAGATGAAACAATGAAATATAAAGTTGTTTGCTAGCAGCAACCTCTTCATTAGTTACAGATCTTTTTAATGTGGAATTATTTTGATGATTTTACTTCTGCAGAGATTGTGCATATTTACTGATACTGGTGGATTGTAGAAGTTTGAGTAGACTTTTATGATGGAAATGTTCTCAATTGGGGAGTTTTGTCATTATTGGTGCATGCATTTTGTTTCATTGTTTACTTGAAAAAATGTTCAAAACAATAAATTTAAAACACCCTCTAACAACTGTACTGTATTATACAAGGAATATAATTTAATACAATCAGGAAGGTGCATCACAGAACATATGTGCAAGGGGCCTATCATTTGAAAATAGCCCAAAGTTAATCTTTGTCTGCCACTAGCCAAATGTATTTTCTTTGAATGTGGGTTTCAATGCTGTTTCAACGAATGTGAGTTTCAAGGGCAGAGAAGTTTTAATGCCAAGCCTGTTTTCATTGTGAGACTGCATTACTTTGTTTAGCAGATATCTTAGTGTTTGTGCTGTAAAATGCAAAATAAAACTTTCAAATGAAGTCCAACTCATCATAGAAGTAAAGCAGTATGCACATTAGTGTTTATGGTAAATGGGGTGAAATAGCCAAGTAATGGGACATTGGAATGGCTGCAGGGGGAGGCTCCATTCGACCATGATTTTGTGACTGGGGTAGGGTGGCAAACTCAAAGACAGCCCCGGCTGAACTATACCTCTCAACTGTCCAGATTTTCACAGAATGAATAGATTTTTGGTTATTTTTGGTTTGTTCCTCATAAAACTTGTGGTTTTCTGGCAAATCATTTAGGAATTAAGTCACTAAACAATGACAGACATTGAGTTTCAGACTTCATAACCTTCAGAAAAATGCATGCTAAAGCAAGACCTGTTATTCTATCAACTGTCTCAGTTTATACAAGTGCAATTTTTAGTAGTGTTTGTATGTTCCCCCAATATATTTGGCCTTGTCCAGATTTCCTACATTAACAGGTTGAGAGGTACATGCAAATAAATTGCTTTATAGAATTAGGCATATCCAAACCTCTCAACTGTCCCCAATTTTGGCTCAAAATGTTGCTCTTTCCCTAATAATCCCTCCACAAAATGGCAATTTTGGAAGAAAACGTGGAGAGTTTACAATTAATAAATAACTGTAATAATCAGAATTATAGCTTACTTTTATTTCAGAAATGTATGTAGATTCTTTTATTTTTGTCAGCTGCTCAAGTTAGCAGTACTAATATTAAAAAAGTTTCCCCTCTTTTGACAGGTTCCCAGTTGTATTGTGTGACTATTTTATATTTTTGCATAACATTTTTGGTCCATTTTTCATAAAATTGTGGTTTTATGGCAAATTAGTGGCAAATCATTAAAGATTGAAGTTAGAAAATAATAACAGACGTTTGAGTTTCCAATTTCATACCCTTCAGAAAATTCATAATAAAGCAAGACCTACTATTCTATTATCTTTCTATGTTTATAAGAGCAATATTTAAAAATTGTCCTTATTTTTTGGGTCTTTGTCCCACATCCATGTATGACTTTGCCCAGATTTCTTGCTCTGAGGTTGAGAGGTATGACAAATGTGTCAGGGCCATCGCAGTCAGCCAGAGACATTTCAAATTGTGACATACTTGTTGCACCCCACTCCCCCATGAAGTGACCCTGGATGTGTCCAAGCAAGGCAAGGAGCAGTTATGCAGTGTAAGTGTGCAGAGTATCCCCCCATCCAAGGTAGACAGAAGTACTATAGTGGCTTTTCATCTGTCCTTGATTTTGCAGAATGTTCTGGTTTCTGTCATATTTTTATACTGTTGATTTATGCTTATTATTATTCAGAATGTGCCTGTTGCTCTGTGTTTAAGTAGCAATGCTTTAATGACCATCAGGTAAGCTTGTCTGAGATTATAAGATGCAAGTAAGCGTTAATAAGCATATTGTTAAAGAACTGCCAACACTGAAAGCCTTTCTCTTGTTGCCATGCAGAGAATACTTACACAACTAGATAAAGTATAAGCCTTGGGTATTGAAATGCATATGGCAGTATTTTTAATAAAGGACAGGATTACATTATTTTAAAAAGCTCATTACATTTGTTGGAGACTTGCAGTCATCTTTGCAGGCTTTACCTGTAAACTAAACAGAATGCCAATCTATCATGTGTGGTCGATAACCTTTGCAGTAATCCTTTAAGCAATGTATCTTGAGCTTGTTTCTTGTTTGCTTTTCATTTTTTACTTTGATCATGTTTTCTCCATGAAACAAGTGGATAATTGTTGTCAGGCAGCAGGTCTTTTTCGGATAAGAAATATTTTTACAAGTAGAGGTATCACAGAGATTGCTATTTTCAGCATGTTACTTGGTACTTTTATAAAGCTGAACATAAATTATAATTAGAACTGCAGTGCAAGGAGAAGTGGTTTGAGTTGAGTGCTGCTTGTTTTTCTTATGCTTGATTTTGACTGACATTCCAGTAATGTATTTAAAAAGTAATTTATTTTTTCATACCTCACAACCTTTCTGTTTCCATCTAGATATTAAGTAAGCTGTCATGCAGCCAATGCACTGAAATATTTTTTTTCTTCTACACTTCATTTTGTCTTGATTGGACTCTCATAATGAAAGTTTGGCACCCAGGGCAGAGTATTTAATTAAAGTTACAGTTTTTGTGGTTTTGAGCATAGCTCCTCCCCTTTCTAGTTGGCCACACCTCTTCCCATTGACCCCACCTATTCAGCTGTCTCCTGCATCCCCCCTTTGATTTGAAGTAACCAGCTGCCACTGACTTTGACTAAGGCCATTGCGATTTGTCAGATATATGAGCTCACAGAAAAGCACACAAATATGCTTACAAATGAGAAATGCATGCTTCCAGTGTTTTCTAAAGCTAATATTGATAGTATGCTGCACATGGTTAAAAGAAACAGGCCCGAGAACATGGCAGCAACTGTGAATCCTGTAACATTCCCTGGTAAACTCTGTAGCTTTCTACCAAATTCCAGGCACACACAGTCCCAGTGAAGTACAAGGGTGAGTCAGCAAACTCAAAGCATGTGCCCTCACCTAGCCTTACAGTCAACTGTCATAATTGTGGTGGCAATCGTGTCTAAAAGAGAAATGTTTTTGGTCAGCAATGTCACAGATGTAAAAAGTGGAATAATTTCCAAAGATTTTGTAAATCAAAAGAGGCTCATTCTTTTATTAAAAGAGAACATTCAAAGTGACAAGTTGATTAATTAGAAAGCTGTGACCCTACTTTTTATGTTGATGGTGTGTCTATGCTTAATGAAACATTCAGTGCAGTAGATTTATGGGCAAAGAAAGAAGTGTTTTGTACTATTCAGATAAATGGAAGACCCATGGAGCTCAAAGTTGACACAGGTTCAAAGTGCAATGTTATGTCAGCAGAAACATTTGCTAGAGTATGTGCTGGTGAGAAGCTTGATTTGGTAAAGTGTGCAAAGCTTGTTGCTTATGGTGGTGAAGAAATTCAAACTGAAAGTTTAGTAGTGCTTTCATGTTACTCTGCTGAGGTCAGCCCAGTTGTCAGACCAGCCCAGAAAGTTCCAGTAGCTATGCATTACAGAGTCAAGGCCAAGCTAGATAAAACGGTGCAGCAAAGTGCGATTTGTCCATTTGACGAACCAACTGAATGTTTATACTCCATGGTGGTAGCTCATAAGAAAAGCTCAGATGATATCAGAATATGTATTGATCCTAGAAGTTTGAACAAAGCACTGAAAAGACCTCATCACCCGATGCATACAGTCAAAGTCGTCACTGCTCTTATGCCAAATGCCACTGTTTTTTCTGTTTTGGATGCAGAGAGTTCATTTTGGCAAATTTTGCTTGAGTGAAAATCCTCTTTGCTAACCACTTTCAGTACTCCTTTTGGCAGGTACAGATTTTTGAGAATGCCATTTGGGATAAATTCTGCCAGTGAAGTCTTCCAGCGTGCCATGGAACAATTTTTTTCTGGTTATCCGTGTGCTATTATAGTAAATGATATTCTGGTAGGAAGTAATGGTGAAGCTGAGCATGACAGAAACCTCAAGAAAGTTCTGAAAAGAGCACGGGAAGTGAAGTGAATCTTAAGCTGACTCCTCAAAAGTGCAAATTCAGGCTATGAGATGTTACTTTTGTTGGCCATTTGTTTACCAGTTCAGGCTTACAACCAGATCCTTCCAAGCAAACAGCAATTCTTGAAATGCCAGCTCCAGACATTGTTCAAGCCTTACAACATTTTCTTGGCATGGTTAACTCTCTAGGCAAGTTCATTCCAGACTTGAGACAACTTTCAGCACCACTCAGAGTATTGACATGCAAAGATGTATCCTGGTCCTGGTCAGAACAACACCAAAGAGCATTTGATATCCTGAAACAGAGAATTGCCAGTCCACCAACTCTCAAATACTATGATTTTCACAAACCAGTTCCTCTTTCTTGTGATGCTTTGAAGTTTGGTCTTGGTGTGCTGTCATTCTTCAAGACAGTAGATCAATACGGTAGCCTATGCATCCAGAACTGTAACCCAAACTGAGATGCAATATGCGCAGATAGAGAAAGAGCTCTTGGCAATTGTGTTTGCATGTTCAAAGTTACATGATTATATTTATGGCCGCCCTATTCAAATCGAAACAGATCACCAACCTCTAGTCACTATTTTGAGAAAGTCTATGCATACAGCTCCTGCCAGATTGTAAGACATGATATTGAAATTGCAAAAGTATAATTTCAATCTTGTCTACACAAAAGGCAAATTTCTTTATCTTGCTGAATAATTATCCAGATTGTCCAGAAATACCACTGAACAGCTTTAAAATGAGAAATTTGATTTTGAAGTCATTGAAGTGAGAAATTTTTCTTCCACACATCTTGATGAACTTAGAAGTCACACAGCCTCAGATCCAATTCTTCAGAAGCTCAACCCCTTTATCAGTTGAGGATAGCCATCAAAGTAATCTTGCTTACCAGTAGAAGTGCAACCTTATTTTGCTTACAGAGATGAGATTTTGTTTGACAATGGTATCATCATGAAAGGTCCAAAAGTGATTGTTCTAAAATCCTTGCAACAAGACTATATTACCGTCATGCATCGTGGTGACCTAGGAACTGAGTCTACAAAAAGAAGAGTAAGAGGACTAGTATTTTGGTCTTCTATGTCAAAGGATGTTGAGAGCGTACTTTCATCTTGTTCTGTATGTAATGTTAATAAGATACATCAACAGAAACAAACTACTTCAGCTAAACCAGATTCCTGAACTACCTCGATCAACAGTAGCTACAGATATTTTCTAATGGAATGGTCAACAGTACTTGGTGTTAGAAGATTATTATTCATTGGTTCAAGATTGACCTATGTCCTAATCTAGCATTCAGTACTGTCACTACTAAGTTAAAGCATCATTTTGCAGTCCATTGTAGTCCGCACAAAGTTATTTCTGACAATGATACACAGTTTACAAGCCAGCAGTTCAAGAGATTTGCTGAAGAGTGGGACTTTATTCATGTTACAAGTAGCCCTGCGTACCCACAGTCAAATGGTTTGGCAGAACATGCAGTTCAAAGTGCGAAACAATTATTGGAGAAGTTGAAATGAGGCAATAGTGATGTTTTTCTGAATCTCCTAAATCTCAGAAACATTCCTTGTGATAAACATCTTGGTTCACCTGCACAAAGGCTTTTGTTGAGACAAACGAGAACTACGCTACCAGTTAGTGGCAATCTGTTGGTCCTCTGTGCCAAGAACAACAAAGCGGTGAGAGTTCAACTCATGAAAAGGCTTTTGTCCCAGAAGTCCTATTATGATAAATCTAGCAAACTGCTCAATCTGTTACGAGAAGGGGGGATAGTGAGGATGTAGACGTCCAAAGGTTTTGATCGGATTGGAGTCATGAAAAGTGTATGTCCAGAGCCAAGACTGTACACTGTGGAATCACAAGGAGTAGAATTTAGGTGGAATCGGAAAAATTTAGTACCTGTGTCTGAGCCTGTATTGCAGCACCCAGCATCTTGCCTGTGAAAAAGACTCTAGATTTCAAAGTGTTATCCAGTGTTCCCATTCCAGAGGACATTCCAGTAAATATCTCTGTTCCTGAGAAGATTCCAGAAAATCCTGAAACAGATTGATCACCAGTGACTGTCCCTGTTGCTAAATCCAGTCCTAATTGCTATATCATTAGATCAGGTCGCATTTCCAGACCATTTTCCAGATACACAGCAACTTGGAATAAGCATTGTGTTTATTTCTTAGTGTCTGTATAATTGCATGCCTTTTTTCAGATGTCATTATATTGTGGGCAATTCACTAAAGAGGGAGGATGTAGATCAGTATGTATGTATACCTTTAAGAAGCTTTCCATGGGCTTGCACATGTGTATAAATACTGAGCACGTATGAGATAGGCTGTCATTTTGTAGAGAGCTGTTGAGATGTAAGCATGCAAGTATGTAATGGTCTGTCAGTTAATCAGTTTGTTTATATTTTATGTTGCTGCTATCCATCCTAATGTATTTCTATATAATAAAGCATATAAACGAACTACTCTGCCTGTTCGTCTTGAATCATAACATAGGATGACCGACAAGAATGGGATCTGAAGTTAAAGGAGCTTACAAACCATGAGGCATGAAGTTAAAAGTGGAAAAATATACAGGGTGAGCTTGCAAACAGGTCAGCGGTTATTTAAAGGTACTTAAATTTGTTTAAATGAGTTTTCAGTTGCCAAATGTGTGGCAAAGCATTCAAAACATTCAAAATAATTACCAAGATAAAGAAAATGTCCAAAACAGTGACATTATGATAAAAGTATTCTAAATAATTACAGGTGTTTGAAATAATTTCTGAAGTGTTTAAAATGTACAAAAAAGCTAAAACAACCGAATTTCTTCTCAATGTATCACTTTTTCACATTAACTAAAGCTATTCAAAGTAACTGAAATTTCTGGAATATTCACAGTGTTTGCAGTGTTAAAACGAAGCCATTTAAGAGAGATTGTTGTGCAGTTGGGCATAATTACAAGTACCTGGTCTATGCTTATATTTAAATTAATTTTGTTGTTATGGCAGAGGGATTTCACAGATCTGGACTGCTGGTGTTTGATAATAATATTGCTGAGAATTGGCGAGTGTTTTAGCAAGAATATGATATTTTTATACAGGCTGCATTTTCTGATAAAGATGCCCATACAAAAGCATTTATACTCCTCAATTTAGCTGGCTCAGTAGCCATTGAGAGGGAATGTTCATTTGTGTATGCACCTGCCGTGTATGCAGGGGAGGGGGAGAACTGCCATATTGTGATACAGGCTGAAACAAGTAAAAGATAAGCGCTTTCATCTTCTTAATGAAAATCTCTTCAGATCAAATAATGAGAAAAGCACGCTTGCAGTATCTGCCACTGTGAATGTTGATAGTGTACACCATAAAATGAAAAAGAAATATAAACCAAAGGCTGCCACAGCCAGTCTTACTGTTAACTGTCACAACTGTGGAGATAGTCATGAACCTAATCAAGAAAACTGATTAGCTTTTGGTCAGCAATGTCACAAATGTAAAATGTGTTATCATTTCAAAAGGCTTTGCAAGACTAAAGTGGCACAACCCTTTATTAAAAAAAGAGTATCCGAAGAAGCAAGTAGGTCAGAGAGAGAGCTGTGATCAAACTTTTTATGTTGATGGTGTCTCTGTGATTGATGAAATAGTTAATACAGTAGACTATCAGTTGGCAGCAAACAATGAAATATTTTGTACTGTATGAATTGATGGGAAACCTGTAGAGCTTAAAGTAGATTTTGGATCCAAGTGCAATGTTTTATCAGCACAAATGTTTGCTAAAGTACAAGCTGGTAAGAAACTTGATACAGCAAAGTGTGCAAAACTAGTTGCTTACAGTGGTGAAAAGATTCAAACTTATGGCACAGTAGTTATTTCATGCCAATCTGCTTAAAACAGCTATGACTTGCAGTTTTACGTAGTCAGAAGACACGTCCACTGACTATTAGGCCTCAAAGATAGTCTGAGAATGGACTGATTTCATTTAATAAAGAGGTCTACCATATAAGTATGAACAACAACAGTTTTACATAGAATATTTTTAGTGAATATGCTGATATTTTCAAAGATGAGCTTGATAAACTTCCAGTCACATATTCCATAAAGTTAAACCATGAAGTAAGCCCAGTTGTTAGACCAGCAAAGAAGATTTTGGTAGCAATGCAGAGTAAAGTATAAACAGAACTAGACAAAATGGTGAATTTAGGTGTCCTTACTCCAGTAAAATAACTGACTGAATGGATATCCTCCATGGTCGTAGCTCATAAGAAAAGCTCAGATGATATTTGAATATGTATTGATCCAAGAGACTTAAACAAAGCACTTAAACGTCCTCAACATCTGATGTGTACAGTAGAAGAGGTAGCCACTCTCATGCCAAATGCTACTGTTTTTTCAGTCTCAGATGCAAAAAGTTCCTTTTGGCAAGTTTCACTGGATCACAAGTCTTCATTGTTAACTACTTTCAGAACACCATTTAGTAGATACAGATTTTTGAGAATGACATTTGGGATTATTTCTGCCAGTGAAGTATTTCAACATTCAGTGGAGCAAATTTTTTTCCAGTTATCCATGTGCTATCATAGTAGATGACATTATTGTAGGGGCAATGGTAAAGACGAATATGACAGAAATCTCAGGAAAGTTCTAGACCATGCATGTGATGTAATCTTAAACTGAATCCTCAGAAATGTAAATTCAAACTGAAAAAAAGCCTTATGTGGGATATTGTTTACCAGTTCTGACTTACAACCAGATCCATCTAAGCAAGCAACAATTCTTGAGATGCCAGTTCCAGACAATGTCACATCTTTACAACATTTTCTTGGTATGGTCAACTATTTAGGAAAGTTCATCCCAGACTTGAGTGAGCTTTCTGTCCCATTACATGAGCTGACACACAAAAATGTAAACTGGTCCGAGTTGGAGCAACACCAAAGAGCATTTGATATACTGAAGAAGAAAACTGCCAGCCAACCCACACTGAGATGTTATGGTGTTCACAAACTTGTAACTCTTTCTTGTGATGCTTCAAAGTATGGCCTTAGCACAGCATGTCTTCAGGAATGCATACTAGTAGCTTATGCATCCAGAACTTTAACCCAAACAGTGATGCAGTATGCACAAATAGAAAAAAAGCTTTTGGCAGTAGTGTTCACATGCTCGAAGTTTAATGATTGTATTTATGGAAGACCTATCCAAACAGAGACTGATCACTAACTTCTAGTGACAATTTTTTAAAAAAAGCCAATACATACAACCCCAGCATAATTGCAATGCATGATGTTAAAATTGCAAAAGTACAATTTCAATATTGCCTTTACAAAAGGCAAATATTTATACCTTGCTAATGCTTTGTCATGAGCACCCAGACAAATAACAGGACAGCATGAAAATGAGAAAACAGACTTTGAAGTCATGGAGGTCAGAAATTTTTTGTCATCATGTCTTGATGAACTCAGAAATCACACAGCTTCAGACCCAATTCTCCAGAAGCTAAAAAATGTTATCAGTCGAGGATGGGCAGTACAACAAGCCAATTTACCACTAAACATACAGCAGAATTTTTCTTACCGAGATAAGTTCATGATGGAAGATGTAATCATCACAAAAGGTCCTAATGTGGTAATTCTTAAAGCATTACAACATGAATATATCAATATTTTGTATTGTGGTCACCTGGATACTGATTCAACCAAAAGAAGGGCAAGAGGCATTGTATTTTGGCCTTCTATGTCAAAAGATATAGAGAAGAAAACTCTAGCATGTTTAATTTGCAACAGCACCAAACTGCAACAACAAAAAGAACCACTTCATCTAAACCAGATTCCTGAATTACTATGGGTGACAGTTGCTACTGATATGTTCAGATGGAATGGTCAGCATTAGTAGACTCTTATTCAAATTGTTTTGAAACTGACCCTCTTCCTAATTTAGCATCCAGCACATTCATTACGAAATTGAAGAGACATTTTTCTGTCGATGGTAGTCCACACAAAGTCATATCTGACAATGGTGCACAGTTTACAAGTCAGTAGTTTAAGAAATTTGCTGAGTCTTGGGACTTTGTCCATGTTATTAGTAGTCCTGAGTATCCACAGTCCTAATTATAAGGCTCTTTAACTTGAGCACATCCATATCAGTGTCACAATGCAGACTTAGTTTCATTATAAGGCTATAGCTCCTTTCCTGCCTGGGTTTAGTGAATACCATGCATTCTGACCTGCAGAAAACATTGGTCCTGGCTCTATAGTTTGCTCTATAGTTGTCAGAAACTTGACTGTATTTAGTCAGATTCCCTACAACCCACAAACTGAACTTACTGAGATCTAATTTACCCCTAAGAAAATAATCAGTTTATAGCCCCAAATGAAAATGAAAAATTTCTAAATGCACTTGCAGGGATATCTTTGAAGAAAAGTTATTTTATGATAGGTGATTTCAATTACCCCTTGATAAACTAGTGCATGTATGGCTTAAAATGTGGTTATGCCCAAAGATTTCTAAATTTCATAAATGATAATTTCTTATACTAATAGTAAACTAACCCACTAGGGATCAGAACACACAAGACTTCATTGTTACCGATATAATCCTACCGGTACCACTATTATATCGCCATCTCCAGTTAAATATGACCACAAATTAGGGATCATCTTATGTAATGTCTCTAACAACAATGTAATAACAGCTTCCAAATTGAAGGTCTTCAAATCAACTAAAGTTTAAACTCTATGATGAGCTCTCAAAACTTGCTGTCAGTATTATCAGTCCCTCACAGCTTCAGCTGCAACATACACATCTGAGTTCTACTCTTCCCTAAAACAGAGCATTTATTTAGTAATCCCCACTACAGCCAAATATAATGGGAAATTTAAAAATAAACTGCTTTGGTGGTTCGCCAGAATAAATAAAATATATAAAAAAAGAAAAATTACTTAAATTATAGCAAACCCAAATCCACCCATATTAAAGACCCCATCAGAAAGCTCTACCAAGAACTAAAAACTACCATCAGAAAAAAACAATAAACCAAAACTTGAACTAAAACTAGCATCTAAAACCAAAGATTATTGAAAAGCCTTGTTCAGTGATATTAGGAAATTAAGAAATAGCATCAAACAATGTCCTGATCTAATCCAGTATAGTATCACTAACTGTGATTCTAATGTTATAGTTAATACACTGGCAAATAAATTTGGTGTGAACTTCCTCCTGGAAACTGTCACTGAAGTTTTATAAATCCCTGAGTCTCTTATACCCTCCATGATCAACATGGAACGCATTTTGACTCTGTTCTCAAAAACTAAAAATGACACTTTCATGAGTCCAGGCAATATAACTAGATACCTAACTAATGGCTTCAAACAAGCCTTCATGGAACTCCTCCTGAACTTATTTAAATTAAGCTTATCCACGGGGTATGTCCCTGAGGCATGCGGAGTGTTTGTTGTGATGCTCCTCCACAAGGGAGGGGCATACCACAAACCTCAGAAAAGAAACACCCTTTAACCTTACTAGCCTAATCTACAAAGCCATGGAGCACATAATTTCTGATTTCTTGAATTACAGTATCAGAAACCTCATAATACCTGACCCTCAACAGTTTAATATTGTCAAGAGTACTTCATGTCCACTCAGTCTTGCAAACTTCTGTGAAAAGGTCACAGGGGCAGTGGATAGGAGCCATACAGTCCATATGTCATATATGGATCTGGAAAGCATTTGACACCATGACTCATACTGGTATCATTAAGAAGCTAAAGGACCTGAATTCAGGTCCTTATGTAGTTAAATTGGAGAGCAAACTGGCTGAAAGCTAAGAACCCACATAATTAAGGTGTCAGGTGTTGCCTCAGAAACAAGAGCAGCATAGGTTCATAGGTGTGTACTAGGCTAACGGCCCTGGAACCTATATAAGCCTAGCCCAAGCAGATTCCCTTGCATCATGCCACCCACAGTTCCAACTATTTCCCAACAGACTTTGTATTCCTTTTCTTGGGGTGGATATCAAATTTGAAAGATAGGGAACAAAATACTTTATGTTATTCAGAACTGAAACAGACACACTGTAATAAATCAGACTAGCTTACACTGTATCACGAGCACTGAGAAAATTAGACCAGTTAAATATGAACCTGCCAGTATTTCAGCACCATTATGTGACAGCAAGGAGTTTGATGGTGTACAGCTTGTTGAATATGCAGAGAAACATATTGACAGCAGAACTAAGGAACCAACACACTAAACATCCAAAAAACTTTTTTAAAAGTCTTTTTCATTGTTCAAAATGTTGACTTCCCAGAATGCTGACCCCTTGTAGATTTGTTTTTGCATCCTTCATAAGGTTGGATTTTGTATTCTAGTTTTAACGGAACATACATTTTGTACTTGCATGCATATATAGGTTTAGCTGGATGTGTGGGCCCTGTAAAGTACTGCTGTTATGGCAAAATAATCTATCAGCACATATTTACTGCTTTGAAAAACTCTGGCCTGCTGAAATCAAAACTCTCCTAATACACCGCACATAGCACTCTTAACATATTGCGTATCTGAATTTGGTAATCAGGAACATAGGATTATGATTTGAAAAAAAAACATTAAAACAATGAATTTGATGGTCTGGAGTATCGTTATACTCTGAAGAGAAAAATATATGTATCATGAATGTGTTTGATCAAAAGCACTGACATATTGTGAAGAGAGCAAATGCCTTTCTCTTTTGTAAAGTGGTTAAATTATGTTATGGTGATAGTCTGCTTAATCTCACTAATGTTGACTCTTTGCTTCACTTTAAAGTAATTATAAGTATTTCCCTCCCTTTGGGGTTTCTTGAAACCTATTCTTTCCACCTTACTTTTTTCTTGTTTCATTAGTAATCGAGTCCTGCCCCAGTCCCCACCCCCATTTAAAGTAAAAGTACACACTGAATAGCTTACATTGACTATTGCTTGAGTTACCTGGAATGTAATAAGGATCTAGAACCATCTCTTAAACAAAGGAAAAAGGAAACCACTTGGTTGAAGAAATGCAAAAAATGAGCTGAGAAAATATGGAAAACTGATATGTTGTAAATGCAAGTAGTAATAATAATGTCGAAAGAGTGAGAAAACTACTAAGCACCTATAATCAAATTGATGCACATTAAGTTATTAATACCTGCTTTTGCATTTTTTATTCTGCAGTCCTTTGTAAAAATATCCGCACTTGCTTCTCCAACACCCAGCAGGAACATTCTGAAAGAGTCATGCCATTTTGTGGTACCTTTGGTTTATTTCAGTAATTAAGGCATGGCAGAAACACAGATGTTTAAACCACATATGTTTAACTTGTTTATCTATCTTACAAGTCTTTATTTCACAGTTACAAGTATAGGTGAATTTCACTTTGCTGATTTTTTTTCTGAATCATTAAATTGATGGATTCAAAATCTGCTTCTATACTGACTTCACAAATGAATTACCAAGGGACCTGGAGTAGCTTACATCATAATATCAATAAGTACCAGGCATGAGAAAACAAATGCTGTAATAAATTGCAATTTAAAAGGGTTAAAGCTGAGATGTCATGCCCAATAAGACTTAAGTAGATATGCCCCCACACAGATTCATGTTGTTTGTTTATTTATTCTGTTGCATAGCATTAGGTTGTTTTCATTTTTAACTGGAAAGAAATCACAAGTTAAACAACCTAAATTATAATCAATATTATTTATGTGTTGTTTGCCTTTGTAGTTTGCTTCTATGTTATGTTTACATCCCTTCAGTGACACACTATATTTCATTCATGCTTGAGTCATATATGCACCATATGTTCACAGACATTTTGAAGATATGGAACAAATTTGTCCTTGTCACTCAAGCCACATCAGGACTTTGTGTTGCATGCACACTGCATCATGTAGCTGCGGAGACTGAACCCAAGGCCAAGCTACTCTATTATTCTACCTGTTAGATGAGATGAATAGTAATAACCATACAATATGAGCATCTCAGAATGGGACATTCTGGTAAATGTCTGTAGCAGGTATGTGCTAGGTAAATGTGTGGAGCAGGTACATGCTAAATAAATGTGTGGAGCAGGTAAATGCTAGGTAAATGTGTGGAGCAGGTACATGCAACATAAATATGTGAGGCAGGTACATGCTAGGTAAATATGTGGAGCAGGTGTGCGCTAGGTAAATGCATGGAGCAGGTATGTGCTAGGTAAATATGTGGGGCATGTATATTTTAGGTAAATGTGTCGAGCAGGTATATGCTAGGCAAACATATGGAGCAGGTACATGCTAGGTGGATGTGTGGAACAGGTATGTGGTAGGTAAATGTGTGGAGCAGGTACATGTTAGATAAATTTGTCAAGTAGGCACATGCTAGGTAAATGTGTCAAGCAGGTGCTTGGTAGGGAAATGCGTGGAGGAGGTACATGCTAGATAAATGTGTGGAGCAGGTACATGGTAGGTGGATGTGTGGAGCAGGTACATGTTAGGTAAATGTGTGGAGTAGGTACATGCTAAATAAGTATGTGGAGCAGGTACATGCTAAGTATGTACGTGGTGCAGGTATGTCCTAGGTAAATGTGTGGAGCAAGTTTGTGCTATGTAAATGTATGGAGCAGGTACATGCCAGTTAGAAGTTTTGAGCAGGTATATGCTGCATAAATATGCACAGCAGGTACATGCTAAGTAAATGTGTGGGGCAGGTATGTGCTGGGTAAATGTGTGGAGCAAGTTTGTGCTACGTAAATGTATGGAGCAGGTACATGCTAGGTAAATGTGTGGAGCAGGTACATGCTAATTAAATATGTGGGGGAGGTTCATTCAGGTAAATGTGTGGAGCACGTGCATGCTTGGTAAATGTGTGGTGCAGGTATATGCTAAGTAAATGTGTGGAGCAGGTACATCCTAGGTAAATATGTGGAGCAAGTACATACTAAGTGGATGTATGGAGCAAGTATGTGGTAGGTAAATGTGTCAAACAGGTACATGCTAGGTACATGTGTGGAGCAGGTACATGCTAGGTAAATGTGTGGAGCAGGTACATGCTAGGTAAATGTGTGGATGAGGTACATACTAGGTAAATATGTAAAGCAGGTACATGTTAGGTAAATGTGTTGAGCAGGTAAATGCTAGGCAAATATGTGGAGGAGGTACATGCTAGGTAAAGGTGTGGAGCATGTACATGCTAGGTAAATGTGTGGAGCAGGTACATGCTTAGTAAACATGTGGAGCAAGTACATGCTAAGTGGATGTGTGGAGCAGGTACATGCTAAATAAATGTGTGGGGCAGGTATGTGCTAGGTAAATGTGTGGAGCAAGTTTGTGCTACGTAAATGTATGGAGCAGGTACATGCTAGGTAAATGTGTGGAGCAGGTACATGCTAATTAAATATGTGGGGAAGGTTCATTCAGGTAAATGTGTGGAGCACGTGCATGCTTGGTAAATGTGTGGTGCAGGTATATGCTAAGTAAATGTGTGGAGCACGTACATCCTAGGTAAATATGTGGAGCAAGTACATACTAAGTGGATGTATGGAGCAAGTATGTGGTAGGTAAATCTGTCAAACAGGTACATGCTAGGTACATATGTGGAGCAGGTACATGCCAGGTAAATGTGTGGAGCAGGTACATGCTAGGTAAATGTGTGGAGGAGGTACATACTAGGTAAATATGTAAAGCAGGTACATGTTAGGTAAATGTGTTGAGCAGGTACATGTTAGGTAAATGTGTTGAGCAGGTAAATGCTAGGTAAATATGTGGAGGAGGTACATGTTAGGTAAATGTGTGGAGGAGGTACATGTTAGGTAAATGTGTGGAGCAGGTACATGCAAGGTAAATGTGTGGGGAAACTACCCGCTAGGAAAATGTGCAAGGAAGTACATGCTAGGTAAATATGTGGAGCATGTATGTGCTAGGTAAATATGTGTAGCAGGTACATGCTAATTAAATGTGTGGAGCAGGTACATGCCAGAATTTCGGGGGAGGGGGCACACTAACCATCTAAATACCATTCCAGAGAAGACTGGCAGTAACTTAATGAGAAAGGGTGACCAACCCATTCTCAAGAGAACTTCAGAAAATTTGAGAGACCCTTAATTATCATAGCTATCATATTATGTCTTTTAAGTTTCTAAAAAGCTTTTAAAATGAGTTACTCAACACTTGTTTTGTCGCTGCTCTGTTTCCATTCAGACCTAGGATCAAGGATATGTAAACTGAATCTGATGCCACTCTGTTTGCTTCTTTTAACTTTGAAATGTCAAATATCTGGAACATTCCAGAGCAGAAGAAATTTTATTTATTTGTTTTTATTTTTTATTAATTAATTAGCATTTTATCAAGGTTTCCATTTGGACATAAGTTGCCCTTTCAAAGCTTAGGCCTGGGAGAAAAGCTCCAAGTATAATACATGCACAAAAGGTACAAAAAGCAGATAAGCAAAATTACAAAGGCAAAGCAATTTTAGCAAAATGAATGTGAATAGCAATCATGATAAACCATAATCAGAGTTTTAGAAAAGGCAATGATACATATTAATAGATAAAGATTGTGTAGGTCATGAATAAAATCTAATACACAAGTACAATGACTCAAAGAACGAAAGTGGAAGGAAAGAGAAGGGGAAGTCATTTTTCAATTGTGCTTATAAAAAGTGAGGTTTGAGGAAAAAATATTTAAGTAACTTGTTGATGGAAGTGATAGTTATACAACTTCCACCAAATGCCAGCAATTCTCTTGACAATTTCTGCTTTCATATGAAGGCCACAGAGTACAGAAATGTCCAATCAAAATTTTGCTTATGGAGTTTTGGTATTACTTCCATAGCTGTGGAGGATAAAGTGTTTTGGTTTCGGTCTAAAAGCCAAAATACTGAAGAACATTTCAACAGTGAGTCCATCCCAACATACGAAATTATGGCTTATGAATGTAGGTCTTTTACTAACCAAGTAAGTTGTCAGTGTTGTTACTATTCTTATGACTGCACTATCAAATAGTTGAATTTAGAGTAGAACTGCCAGCTCTGTATCTAAAGCCCAAACTATAACCCAGGTGATCTGGGTCTGATTTGCAGAACTAGAGATGCTGGTGGGGGAAGATGGAAGGATGATATGATAATGCCTGCTTACCTCTTTCAGGGAGCAGGGATCAGCATGTATGCCCAGAGGACACACTCTATGCTCCATTCTGTAGTGGAGACTGGAAAACTTCTGGAGGTGCTTGTTGCAAGGAGCAACTGACCCTTTGTGGGTTACATCACTCATTGAAGTGAGTGACATCCCTCATATGTTTATTGCATGTTTCCCCATGTACATCTAGGGGCATAGGGATGGGGGGGTCTACTTTAGGACCTTGAAAGTTTAATAGCTCGAATGCATATGGATCGAACCATATGCATCGAACTATTAAACAATCAAAGTCCAAAAAAAAAAATACACACAAAAAAAAAAGAATTTAAACTAGTGTAGGCAGGGGGCAAGCCCCCCTGCACCTCCACACGTGGGAGGGCAGTGCCCCCCCACCTCCCCCCACTACTTAAATATACAAACTCCGAGATCGCACTACATTGAAGTAAACGAAAATCTCCACCTACGGAGATTTCCATTTACATTTTCGATGTTTCACGCTTTCGGTGTACTTGTGTCGAGAATATCGTATTTGATATTCTTGGACTTTGAGCACATAAAGAAGACCTGGATGGGGGATGTAGGACTGTAAATGAAAAATACTGATCCCCATGCAGATGGTGGTACCACTTCTGAGATACTAGCTTCTCAACTTAAGGACAATAAATAGGTCAGTGAAGTGGACAGGAGGGAGAATTCATGGTTAGAGGGGTCCAGAACCAAAAAAACTGCATTTAAGTACATTAAAATTATTTCCATTTTTTTGCCAAATATTAATGAGTGGCTTGGATGCTACAGCTAACCTTTATATGATTCATTGAAGCACTGCTTACAGTCTCTACAAGTTAACATAATAGGCTCCCTACACTCCAGATTGTGTTTAACTCCATGTTTAAAAATAAACTGGTGTTTGTTGCCAACATTGTTGTGATGTTCATGCACTGGCCCAGTAATCAAGGAGCTTCAATCTTCACCACTAGCACCAGTGAGGGACATGCACATTGGGAAGGATAACAATTACACACACAGTAAAGTACAATTTCCCTTAAGAGCACACAGAGATTGCACTCAGTCTGGGGCTGGTTTCTCTCTTTCTCTCCAGATCCCCAATAAGACTCCCCACTGGCACAACTATAATGTACAGATCTCAGCCTAGTGGTCAAGCTAAAACCTCCATCATCTTCTCTGTCCAACCAGTGTCCCTGCCCAAGTAGCTGACACACACACACACACACACACACACACACACACACACACACACACACACACACACACACACACACACACACACACACACACACACACTTTAAGATTTGATTTATATACAAACACACATACACTCCTGGGGAAGGCTGGCACAGGCTCTACAGCTGTGTCCCCTTTCAGCCCAGACTATAAGGTAGTAATTACAGCCACCAACCACTAATATCAGCTACTAATAAGGCCCTTACCAAAGGGTGTCCAAATTTACTGTGCAATTTTATTATACAATTAGTAAGTGTGACCAGAACTTTTAAGGCTATCGGAGTGGCTTAGTACAGTATCACTAAATGCATGCAAGTACTCTAGAGCTTAAATTATCTCTACACAAAACAGCCACAGTTGAAAGGTTTAAACATATTTAATAATAAATAATAAAAACACAAGACAAGTCTTCTCAATTCAACACAGTGCTAGTCAAGAGTTCAGAAATCACAGAAAACTTTAAAACAATATTGTTGCATAGTCTGACATAAATATAGAAAACAGCTAGAACAAATCTGACTAAATTCCTATCTAACTCTAAGAGCAATACTGTTCTAAATAAACTTACATACATACAGAGCAAAGGCAGAGTACTGGTGATGTTGTCAGTTCTGAAGACACATACAAAATGCTATCTCTTTCTCTCTGAGGTCTCTTAAATTGACTCATTTTTAGATTACCTCATTCTTGACACTTCTCTGGTTCCCAGGCTACCAGAAACTCTACATTTACATTTCTTATAAGCTTGCACCTGGTCAGGAAGCCACAGCAATAAAAGACATTATACATGTAAAATCTAGCAATTAACTCTGGTCTCAAAACAATAGAAAGAATTCCTTCATCCAGACATCCTGTCTCTGATCTTTGAGCTCAAACAGCCATAAAATGCTTTACTTTATCAGCTTTCTTCCAACAGGGTGGACTGTGGTTATCTTTTTGAAGTTCAGAACATATAACACAGTTTTCTTACATTTAGTTTTCTTACTTTTGTAAAACAGCCTGTGGATTATATTAATATTTACAATGACAGAATTATCTACAAAATTCTATCTATCTGGGATGGCAGTCTTTCAGTTTTTCACATTTCTCCCCCCTGAGAACTCAAACTAGTTTTTCAAATGACCCTTGAGAAACATTGCTTGAGTGGGTTAGGTTTATCTGAGTATACCTCACCCCATTCCCTGTCTTGAGAACCCATCTGCATTGGCATCGCTAATCCCGCTGTGGTGCTGCACTGACATATCATATGCTTGCTACCCTAGGCTCCATCTTAGTCACTTGGCATTTTGCTGGCTGGTTCAGTGTAACCATGTTAGGGGATTGTCATCTATAACTACAGTGAATTTTCTTCCATACAGATAAGGCTGACATTTCTGCAATGCCCACACTATAGATAGACATTCAATTTCTACAGCTGCATAGCATTCCTCCCTGGGTTGGCACCTACAACTGAGATAAGCCACTGGGTGCTCTTCTCCATCTGAAGAAATCTGGCTAAGTACAGCCCCCATCCCCTGGTTAGAAGTATCCACCTGCACAACAAATTCTTTGCTGTAATCTGGATTGGCTAACACAGGAGGTCATCCCAAAGCTTCTTTAAGCTTCTGGAATGCCTGCTCACATGCTGGGGTCCACATGACCTTATCTGGCCTGTTGTACCTTGGTCAGGTCTGTGAGGGGAGCAGCTATGGTACTATAACTGGGGATGGACTTTCTGTAGTACCCTGCTGTCCCTAAGAATGCCCTCACCTGCTTTTTGATAACAGGTCTAGGCCATGCCTGAGTGAACTTTGGCAGGTTCTGGCCTGATCTTACCACTCCCCACTCTATGTCCCAGGTACGAGACCTCTGCCATACCCACCTGACATTTGCCCAGCTTAATGGTCAACCCTGCCCTCTGTAGTCTACCCAGCACCTCCCTGACATGTCAAAGGTGCTCTTGCCAGGATGGCTGTAGATGGCAATATCATCTAGATAAGCAAGGACAAACCCTCTTGCTCCTGCTAGGATATGATCTACCAGCCTCTGAAAAGTTGTTGGGACATTTTTCATCCCAAAGAGCCTCTTTGTGAACTCATACAAGCCAAAAGGAGTCACAAAGGCTGACCTCTCTCTCTAGCACTGGGAGTCAAGGGCACCTGCCAGTAACCCAGTTGCTCCAGGGCCTCATCTGTCCTAGGCATGGGATAAGCATCTGACTCTGTGTGACTATTTAATTTTCTGTAGTCCACACAGGATCTGGTGTTGCCATCCTTCTTTGGTACCAGCATCACTGGGGAGGCCCATGGAATGCTGGACTCTTGAATTACCCCTAGTTCCAACATCTCCTGCATCTTCTCCCTCAGAGTCTGTTTGACTCTCTCAGGCACCCTATACGGGGCCTGCCTAATAGGCTGTTGGGGTCCTGTATCCACCTGGTGCTGCACCAGGTGGGTGCACCCTGGTTTCCCAGTGAACATGTCCCCAAACTCCTGTAATACTGCTCAGATTTCTGAACCTTTGTAGGAGATAGCTACTGGGACATTGCTACCCCTTCCACTGAGGTGTCTGTCCAAGCCTCACCGAGGAGATCAGTCAACAGATCTCTCTCAGACCCCTCCTGCAATCCATTGCAAATCTTCAGCACAAGGTCCTCCCTATCATGGCAAGGTTTCATCATGTTAACATGGTACAATTTGTGCCCCTGCCTCCTGTCTAGCAGGTCTACCATGTAGTTAACATCACGTATCTTTCTTACCACCTTGTAGATTCCCTCCCAGGCTGCTTGCAGCTTGTTGTGTCTGACAGGAATGAAAACCATTATCTGCTGCCCTACAGCATACTCTTTAGCTTGAGTGTTCCTGTCATACCAGACCTTTTTCTTTTGTTGCGCTTCTGCCAGGTTCTCCTGGGCCAAGCCCATGAGTTCCCTGAGCCTTGTCCTGAGGTTTAGGACATATGCCACAACAGACTCCTTGTGAGATTCACACTCACCTTCCCACTCATCTCAAATTAAATCTAGAGGTCCCCTCACCCTATTCCCATATAGCAACTCAAAGGGTAAAAACCTGTGGATTCCTGGGGAACCTCTCTGTATGCAAACAACGGATGGGGCAAATATTTGTCCCACTCCCTCTTAAACTGGTCTGCAAATGCCTGTAGCATGGACTTGATTGTAGAGTTTAACCTCTCAACAAGACCATAAGTCTGGGGATGGTAGGGGATATTCTTTAGGTGCTTCACCCCCCAGTACTTCCACAGACAAGCCAGCAGGTCTGACATGAAAATGGCACCTCTGTCAGACAGTATTTATTTTGGGAAACCTAGCCTGCTGAAAATTTCTTACAAAGCACTTGCCACCTTTTTTTGCCTCAATGGAGGACAAAGCCACTGCCTCCAGGTATCTTGTAGCATAATCTACTACCACTAGTATATACTTTTTCCCTGTGGAAATTGGGGTACTCAGAGGACCCACAATATCCATAGCTACCCTTTGAAATGGCTCCTCAATCACAGGCAAAGGCATCAAAGGAGCTTTCACATTGTCTCCTGCCTTTCCTACCTTTTGCACTGCTCACAGGTCCTGCAGTACCCTGTCACATCTCTGGAAATTTCAGGCCAATAGAAGTTATGCATAATAAGTCTCTTTGTATGTTTTATGCCCATATGAGATGCAAAGGGAATATCATGGGCTATGGCTAGAAGTGCCAGATGGTAGGCTCTAGGAACTACCAACTGCTGTATTTCTCTCACCTTCTATCCCTCCCTCAGGGGTCCACTCTATACAGTAGCCCTTTGTCCCAGTGTACAGATTCCCCCCTCCCTTGAGAATCAGGTGCATCCCTAGCTACCTGCCTCAGGCCCTGCAATGTAGGGTCTGATAGCTGAACCTGTCTCAACTCTCTCTTTGTAATGCTTCCCAGCTCCCCTTCTGCAGGAAGTCTGGCATCCTCTGACAGCGATGTCTCACTGCCAGCCTGGGTACTATTACTCACCTCTGTAAGGGCAGAGGTGAGTAGTAGTACCCATCCTCTGACAGCGGTGTCTCACTGTCAGCCTGGGTACTATTACTCCTTCTGCCCTTGCAGTCATTCTGTCCAAGGGACCATCAGTATCCACAAGGAGTTGTGGCTCGCCTTCAGTCTCACTGCTACAGCGTAGTTCCCTCCCTGAAGTAACCACCTCACCTGTCCTGGCTGCAAGTATGCAGTCTGTCTGGGTCTCCCCCAGCCTACCAGACCCACATGCTTGTCTCTAAGCCTTACTGCATGTAACTGCATGAGCACATGGTACTGCATTATCAAAATCATTCCCTATCAGGACATTTGCAGGGATATCCTCAACCACACCTACTTGATGGCTTCCTTTAAACTCTCCCAGTCAATGTGCACCCTAGCCAAAGGTATTTGGAATAGGGTCCCTTCTTAAGCTCTGACTGGAGTAGACTGCCCAGGCAAGTAGTGCTCCTCTGTAACCATTGCAGGCTTCACAATGGTTATGGCAGAGGCTGTGTCTCTCTTAGCAATGTCCTCTTTGCCATTCACTATGATAGGATATAACCTCTGGTGGTAGCTTGATACCTGTGTTGTCTCAAGATAACCTACTTTTGGCATTTTGTCCTTCCCACTTACTGGCTCCCTCACCTTTTGTTTCCTACCTTGCCTCTGTGGACATCTATATGCCACATTGTTTCATAGGTTCATAGGTGTGTACTAGGCTAATGGCCCTGGAGCCTTTACAAGATTAGCCATAGGATTTCCCTGGCATAGTGCCATCCGACCTTAGTTCCCAGTGCCTCTGTCGAGTACAGCCACTGGTGTTATCCTGGGGGTAAATTTTCTGTTTCCTATCCACTCATCAAGATTTCTCGTGAAGAGGGTCAGCGAGGTGCTCTGCTTGACATGTATGGGAAGTCTGTTCCATAGCATGGGCAGTCTCTGAGTTATGAATCTGTCCCTCCAGCATGTTCTGTTAATTGTGGTAATGAGGTTGAGGTCTATGGAGCATGTGGTGCGGAGGGATTGGGATTTCTTTATATGTAGCATTTCTAACAGAGCTGGGTCAGACATGGCTTTGTAAGTCAAGCAGAAATTGCCTCTAAGTAGGCGATATGAGACAGAGAATAGTTGGAGTTTTTTGAGTCTGTCCATATAGGACAAGTGTTTAAGGCCTAGGATCCTCTTTGTGAGGTACTTATTTGGCCTCTCCAGTTGTTGCAGGTATCTAGTGAGGTACATGCCAAATAGGGCATTGTACTCGATGATTGGCCTAATGAGGGAAGAGTAGAGAGAGACAATGACCTCTTTCTTCCTGGATGCAAAACTCTTAGTAATGAGATGTGCCACATAGAAGGACTTTCTGACCACAGTGGCAATGTGGTGATCAAAAGAGAGGTTGCTGTCAACCTGTGCTCCCAGATCTCTTATAACGTCTTCTGTGTTCAGTGGACTACCATCAATGTGGTAATTCATGGGAACTGGGTTTTTCCCAAAGGGAATAATGACACATATTTTGGCATTGAGCTTAAGGCCATGGTTCTGACACCAGTCGTTGGACACAATTAGGCCATTCTGTAGGATGTCAACATCACTTGGGGAGTTAACAATAGCTCCCAACTTGCAATTGTCTGCAAACTTTGTCATCCAGAGTCCCTTCATGTTGGCCTGGACTTCAGAGAAGTAGATACCAAACAGGAGAGGACCTAGAACCGAATCCTGTTTGTCTCCACTCGTGACTAATCGGCAGTCTGACTTGGAGTCAGCTACTTTTATACTGTGGGTTCTATCTGTGAGCCAGTTTGCAACCCACCTACTGATATAGGGGTTGATGCCAAGCTTAGTGAGTTTTTCTATGATTCCTGAGTGGAGAATGGTATCTAAAGCCTTGGCCAGATCAAAGTAGGCTGTATGAACCACCTTGCCTTCATCCACAGCTATGGTGACTGACTCAAAGAAGTCAACCAAGTTAAGCAGGCATGATCTACCCTTCACAAAACCAAACTGTGTGGGTTCCAGAGTCTGGAGATTCCCTATATCCTTGTTTATTAGGTCCATGATGATGCATTCCATATCAGACTCATCCAGCTAATGAGGGATAGTTCCCAGGGTCTGTAGTCACTCCTCCTTTGTGGAGAGGGATGACTGTAGCAGTGCACCATTCGGCAGGGACAAAGCCTGAGGTGAGGCTGTGATTTAACAGGGCACACAGGTGAGGTGCCAGTTCACTCTGTAGTTCATGTAGAACACAACCAGGGATATTATCAGGTCCCATAGAAGCTGTATTCTTGGCCTTGGACAGTGCTGTTTTAACCTGGGCAGCAGTGATACTGGGGGTCTGGCAATCTACTGGTATTGTGATTGGTTCTTTGGGGGGGGAGGGTAAAGTTGGCACTGACTCTGTCAGTCAGTATACTGGCAATATCTGTTGGCTCGGTATAAGAGGTACCATTGTGCAGTAGCTCAGAGCAAATCTGGGTATTGCCGTGGAGATTATTTACATAACTATAGGCCTTGTGGTTGTCTTTACTATCTGCTGCAATTCTGTTTTCATGCCTAGCTTTAGAGAATTTGATGAGGGATCTCAACTTTTTGTTGAGGCAGTTAAGGGAGTTTTTCCAACTTTGGGACTTCACCTTATTCTGCATCAGTTTCCTCCTTCTGTTGTAGAGTTTGATTACGCCAGGAGACCACCAGATTGGCTTCCTTTTTTTGGAGGAGAATGTCTTGGTTCTATTGGGTATGGTGAGATCCATGCATTTGTGTACGTGTTCATACAGTGCATTGGTGTATGATTCTGCAATCATGCAACTATTCTTCATTTGCATGGGTGCTGTGAAGTTAGCCACCCCTGTTTTTAAGATCCCAAAGTTAGCTTTGGAGATGTTTTTCATGGTGGTTACCTTTGCTGGGGGGTGGTGGTGGGAGGGATATGGATTTCCAAGGTGATTAGTTTGTGGTCAGATCTATCCAGAGAGGAGATGACTACTGGTGTAGAGCAATGGTCGCCCATGTTAGTAATGACCAGATCAAGGATGTTGCTACTTCTAGTGGGGTTAAGAACGAGCTGGTCCAGGGCATTGGAATTAATGAACTCCAGGAAATGTTAGGCAAATGTATTGGTACATGAGTAGTTTACCCAGTTAATGGAGGGGTAGTTGAAGTTGCCTTGTAAGAGACTGTTTGGTTGGACCCTAATATTCTCCAGGGTGCTTAGGAACGTGGAGTGCAAGTCTTGGGACATGGTTGGAGACCTATAGCAGGCTACAACCTGAATCGCTGTCTTACCCAATGTTAGCTGTACCTGAAGTATCTCTGATGCATTATGTTGAGCTACCAGTCTGAAGGTATGCGCATCCTTTAGGAATATGGAAATACCACCACCTTTTGAGCTTCTAAGTTCTGCAGCCAAAAGGTGTGGACTGAGTTATAGCCTGGTAATGCAGGGGTGCTTTCTGCTGCCTTGAACCAGGTCTCTGTTACAGCACAAATGTCGATGTTTTCCATTTTAAGGAGTGCCTCGAGCGAGTGCATTTTGACATTTAGACTTCTAGCATTGAGCAACATGACCCTCAGACTGCATTTGTTTGTAGCTGTTATGGCGGTAATTTGGTCTTTGGAACACTGCCTAAAAAGGCACTATAGAGGTGGCAAGAGATCTGGCCAGTATCCAGAAGCCCAGGGGTGACAGATGCAGGCCATCTCTGGCAAAGCATTGAGGCCTGTCAATTATGTCATCCCAGGCAGACAGATACTGGATCCCCTTAGAATGACACCAGAAACTTAGTCAAATGTTGAAATCAATCATTTTCTGCTTGTATTGTGGTATCATTCTGGGTGATAGTAGGATGCTGCTCAGGGCAAGGGTCATACCCGCCTGGGCTGCATAATCTGAGAGCTCCTCCATGTCTCTTTTCATGTAGTCCAGGGAGGTACAACTCAGGTCATTCACACCCACATGTACAATGACAGAGTCATATTTGTACCTGTTGTTGAGCGACCTGAGTGCATGCATTATATGTCAGATCCTGGCACCTGACAGGCAGCTGACTGTTACTTTCTCCTTATTCAAACTGCTGAGTGGGACATCAGTGTGCCTCACTATCGAGTCACCTATGACTAGTGTGTTGGGCATGCTGTTTGCCTTAGGGGCTTTGGTTGAGTGGTACACTGTTTAGGAGAGCTATGTGTCTTGTGATTAGTGCTGTGTTGTGGTGGTCGAGTGTGTTTTTGACTTGGAGGGCTATGCTGCTGCTGTTGCATTCAAAACATTCAACCCTAGGTCCTGGACATGTACCTGGACTAGTGGCTTCCCCTGCTACTGGCAGATTCTGTTGGGGTAGTCTAGGCTGACCAACATGGGTTCCTTTAGACCCATGAGCAGTACTGGGGGTCCCTTTCCTGTGCAGGGATGTCCTGCTTGCTTGGTATAGGTCTCCCTTCTTCCCCAAATGCATCTGAAGTAGCATATTGTCTATCAGCTAACCAGATCCTCATGTCCTCAGGAAAAGTGCTAATGGCTTTTTCCCTCACCAAAAGGTATGCCAGCCCTTCTAAAGTGGGGACCTGACATTCACTCACCCACATATGAAAATAACTGCTCAGTTCAGCAACATATTCACACATACTTTCATCTGCCTTGCATCTATGCTCACAAACGTTTTCCTATAAGTTTCAGGTCTTAGCTTAAAAAATTCTAACAAACAATTATTTACAGAATTATAGTTAAAGCAGTCAACGTCAGATAATTTGGAAAGTACATTTACAGCTTTACCATGGAGCAAGGGGATCATAACCATACCTAGAGCCTTTGGTCAACCTCATATTGTTTACATACCTTCTGAAACATATGACGTAAACTATCTAAATTATCCCCCCTCTATAAACTGTGGAAGAAATTTACTGACCTTTTGTGTTTCTGCGGTCCAGTTACTCCCTTCCCCATTACCTTCATGTCTCTTGTGAAGAGTCAGCATCTTCTTTTCATGTTGCCTCTACCTCTCCTTCTCCACAGCTTCCATTTCCAAATGCCTGGCCTCCAACTCAAGTCTCTTTAGCTCCATATGGATTTTAAGTCCTCTGCAGAAAGGTTGAGCTGTCCATTCGCTGAGTATTGTACATCTCCATGGCCAGTCTGATCGTATTCCTGATTGCTGTTTTCTGATGCAGCTGTGACCAAAGCTGCCATCATGTCTGCCTTAGTCAGGTTTCCATGCACCAGTCCCTTAACCTGGCACATCTCAGCCAAGTGGCTCCTTGTCAGCTTGCCATACTCCTCTGCTGACATGCTTGCCTGCTCTCCCTGACTACGTAAGTTAACAAAAGAAATAAAACAATTGTGATCTGAACTCTGAATATTCACTGTTTGGTTGATTTAGAGTAAAAAAATACCTTCAGTGATCACTGTACACAAGCTACAGGAATTCACTACCAACACCAGTATAAGCCAATTAGTATGTGATATGGCTAACTCACTACAGTCAAACAATTAAAATTTGATGTGGATATCCCACTACTGCCAAACATTTAATATGTGACACCTGTGGACTGGTCCAGTAATCAAGGAGCCTCGATCCTTACCACTATTACCAGTGAGGGGTATGCACATTGGGAAGGATAACAAGTACACACACAGTAAAGTGGTCAAGCTAAAACCTTCAGCATCCTCTGTGTCCAACCAGTGCTTTGTGTCCCTGCCCAAGTAGCTGACACACACGCACACTTTAAGATTTGATTGATATACAAACACACAGACACTCCCAGGGAACGCTGGCACAGGCTCTCCAGCTGTGCCCCCTTTCAGCCCAGACTATAAGGTAGTAATTACTGCCACCAACCACTAATATCTGCTAGTAATAAGGGCCTTACCAAAGGTGTTCAATTTTACTGTGCATTTTTATTATCTAATTAGTAAGTGTGATCAGAACTTTTAAGGCTATTGGAGTGGCTTAGTACAGTATCACTAAATGCATGCAGGTACTCTAGAGCTTAAATCATCTCTACACAAAACAGCCACAGTTGAAAGGTTTAAAATATTTAATAATAAATAATAAAAACACATGACAAATCTTCTCTATTTAACACAGTGCTAGTCAAGAGTTCAGAAATCACAGGAAACTTTAAAACAATATTGTTGGATAGTCTGACATAAATATAAAAAACAGCTAGACTAAATCTGACTAAATTCCTATCTAACTCTAAGAGCAATTCTGTTCTAAATAAACTTACATACATACAGAGCAAAGGCAGAGTGCTGGTGATGTTGTCAGTTCTGAAGACAAATGCAAAATGTTATCTCTTTCTCTCTGAGAGCTCTTAAATTGGTAATACATCACTGCCGACTCATTTTAGATTATATCATTCTTGACACTTCTCTGGTTCCCAGGTTACCAGAAACTCTAAATTTACATTTCTTAGTAAGCTTGCACCTGGTCAGGAAGCCACAGCAATAAAAGGCATTATACATGTAAAATCTAGCAATTAACTCTGGTCTCAAAACAATAGATAGAATTCCTTCATCCAGACATCCTGAATCAGAGCTTTGAGATCAAACAGTCATAAAATGCTTTACTTTATCAGCTTTCTTCCAGCAGGATGCACCATGGTTACATTTTTGAACTTCAGAACATATAACACAGTTTTTCTTACATTTAGTTTTTTACATTTGTAAAACAGCCCATGGATTAAATTAATATTTACAATGACATAGAATTATATGCAAAAATATATCTAGCTGGGGTGGCAGCCTTTCAGTTTTTCACATTTGTCTTGTAAATCATAACATAATTATTCAACAAGCCCCAATATTTATGCATAATCTCCTGTATATCCTTATTATCTACAGCAAAGGATAAACTCATTGCATTGTGAATCTCAGCCTGTTCTTTCAAAACCATTTTTTCTGGTTGCTTCAAAATAGGTGCAAAATGGTTCGGTGCTTCAAAATAGGTGCAAAATGGTTGGGTACACAGTTTTTACATCTGGGCATGTAAGAAATGCTGGTACATCAGTAACAGTAAGTTTGTGATGACTGAGAATTTGACTTTATCCTGTCAGGGTTATTTCAGTTACAATACTATTGGTGTGGTTTATGTATCCACATGTACATCATGTCCAGCATTTTGTCTCAGCAAAGGTAACAATAGACTTGGGGACAGAATTTACCAATGTATATTCATAAATCAAAAAGGGTGATAACAATGCCTTGGATAAACACAAAGTATCATGCTGTAATTCAGTAAATGTATATATTTTGTAATTGGCAGAATGGATGGGGAGGTGACTGGAACAATTATTTGTTGACTTTCTAGTTATACTGGCAACTAACTGTGGGGGCAGATCAGCCATCAGTATTGAATTAATGTGTATCTATTTCTAACATCTTACATTATAGAAGTTAATTATTAACAGTGATATTGTTATTAAATTTTCCACTTTCTACACTTTTAACTATTCATGTTTTTATTACTTGAACTGTTTTATTTTGAAGTGTTTATTCAACAATTATCTGTTTGAATTGTTCATCAATTTTTGATTGGTTGTTTTTGATCATATGACATCAATTTGTGCTATTTTTAAATGACCCATGTGTTTGTGTTTGTTATTCTGATGTAGTTTTATAAAACGGTTCAAGACAAAAGCACTGAACACATTATATTTATTTATTGTTGTCAAGATGTAGGGCTGTGTGTGTGTGTGTTTTATTGGTTTCTGTACTTGCTGTATCAGCACTGGTTCTCCTTTGATTTTTATTAGCAAAATACTAGCTAGTTCAGTGTAGACTTGTGAAAATTATGGTATTGTGGAACACCATAACTATCCTCTGATGATGGTGTATCATTCAGTCTTGCAAAATGCAGTATTAAGAGCCACTAAAATACAACATCTGGAAACTGTATCAATGCTGCATTGCAAATGCACTTGCAACAAGATAGTCACATGGAAGCAACAGGCAGCATTATGGTCTTAGTTTATTGGAAAGCATTATCTGATACCCTATAGTGACAGGTGACAGCCAGAATAGACACTAGGAATGCTTCATTTTATTTTCCATTATTAAAAATACAATGTGCATTGCATGTTGCTTCTCAGACCATCTCGTATCACTCAGCTATAGCCTAATGCAACATTACCACTGCACCACAAGCAAGCATTTAGCACTGACAAATACTTGTTGATATTTTGATGTGTATTAAAAGATTCTGAAGTATCATATATTCTGTTTTAATACAGTTGCCTGTTTCAAGTAACAAAATGCTGGCACTTCTGATTTAAAGGAAAAATACACATGTGGGTCCCAATATATGAAATGGAGGGTGTACACTGAAACCAAGAAAAGCATTTTTCTTGGCATAAATGAACGTGCGATAAGTTTGAAAACCAGACTGCCTGACTGACAGCTCTGAACTTCATATCTCTCTATAAGTGTCTTATGGCATCATGATGTATATCATTGGTAATACTGAGCATGAGACTGGTGTGTTCCTAATTATATTGTCTTTTTTATTTTCTTAGTGATGATATCTGTGTTATATCTGTATTTATGTGCTACAGGATCAGTTAATGAGCTAAAAAATGAACATATGATAATACAAATGCTGTATCACACATATGCAAGCATTCAGCCTCCAACAAAAACAGAATTAACTGTAATTAACTGAGGAGCTGTCCAGATTGGCAATACTACTTAATAAAGCATTTTAGAACAGAGTTCTCACAGAGCTTGTATAATCAGTACAACAAAGCAATTCATGCAAAGTGAAATGAGACATGTTTATTGGTGATCATTTTCCAGACATAGAAAAAACAAAAAAAATAGAATATTTGGGAGAATAATTGTGTGGGGAACAAAGTAATAGAGAGGAAGGGACTTCATATCAAGGCAAAGCTGTGTTCATTTTTCAGCTTGTATCCAGTTTTTGAGTTATAGTAAGGCAATTTCTATGCAAATCTCTGGGCCATATTCATTTCATTCAGCTGTAAAATGTTCAAGTAATGGTCTAGATTCTGGTTGCATATCAAAATGGCATCTTAAGAAACATTTACTGCAGCATACAAAAGTAAGTTACTAAGCAAATTAAACAAAATTTGAAGAGAACTGCCTTTATGTTAAATTAACCAACGGCCATGTTGCCATGAAAAAAAAATGTGTGGGAGATATACAAAACAGACTAAAGAGAAATTGATGCGAATACTACAACTGATTATGAACAGAGCAGTGGAAAGGGTGGATGAGAGCAAGAGACTGTAAAACTGCTAACATTTTATCTGTGAAGATAGTAACTTGAGTGTACTATTATTTGCAGATGATTCATAACTTACCTGTGCACCATGGCTTGTGGTGCCTAAACAGCCGAACAGTATTTTTGTCCATCAGTGAACATTTTCAGCTTCTACTTCTTTAGGAAAAAACACTTTTAAAATCTGTATTTCCCTTATAGTGATGCGAGTGAGGAAAAAAAAGAACAATAACAGTGGTGACATCATTGTAAAAAAATGTGTTTTGTTTCTATAGACTTTAATGGGCGAACCATCACACATGAGTGAAGGTGCCCCATTAAAGTCCATGGACACACTGCACATTAAACTAAAGTGACATCAACACAGAATACAGGAAATATATTTGGGCTGTGATTTAATAAAAAGATTACAATGCGTTTTATTAAGAAATGGCCCAAAAACATAAGGATGGACAAATGGAAAAATATATAACAGTACTTGACTCACCAAATGCTGTGATGTATATACAAACGTGGGTAAACACTTTAAGGACGAGAGCAAAGGAGATGTACTTTATTTGCTAAAATAAAGTATATGGAATAATTGGTAAAAAAGGTTTGAGAAAAAATCAGTTCTAATGGTGTAGAGAATAAAGCCCTGACTATGATCTAGGTGACCTGAGTCTGACTAGCGGCTTGGGGAACTGCTAGAGTTGGCATGTGGAGAATAGGCATACATATCCTGGATGGGGGAAAGGGCAGTCCAGGTCATGAGTTGCACAATTCCCTCAGAAGTCAGAGGACAGCCAGGAATGACAGACACAGAAACAATGACTGAGTTCTATCACGGAAACATTCATCGTGGGTGCATGGAAGCATGCACTCCCATGGGAAAGGTACAGTAATGTAGGTTGCATGTTTCTTGACCAGGTGTAGGAGTTAAGATCATAACAAAAAAAAAAAAACAAAAAAAAAATTGGCTGCCCTTAAAATGTTACAAAAAACAAACACCAGAGCAATTTGTCTTTTGTTGGAGTATTTATTGGATCATGCTCTAAAATGCCCCATGCAGCTGACTCTTGCCCATGAGGAATGAAGAACTTGAAAGGAATATGGGAAAGCTAACCATCAGCAAACAATGGCGAGAAAAAGGACACAGAAAATAAGATTGAGAAAGGCAGCCTTCAGTAGAGGATACAAAACCCCTTCATTACTGAGGAATATGGTAGGAAAAAAGAACTAGATCCATTGGGTTTTGCTGGAATGAAAAGCTGATGATGGTATACTTTTGGGTTTAATGTAAAAGAAAATCTTAAGAGAAGTTGCATAGTGAGAAAGGAAGTATGTGGGATTTTTGTTCCTATTATCATAGCACTGAACAAATTCATGTCTAGAAGTTGCTACTGACAGCACAAAGTGGCAGCTACTTACTGAAATGTGAATGCATCAGTCCATATTGTCCTCACTGACTTGTGAATAAATGTTTATAGCTTGGTAGTGATCACAGTTAGCAGCTTCTTAGAAATGTGGTTTTCTTGTGTATGAGGCCTTCATGTTTAAAAGCTGGCACTGACTAGTATGACTTACATAAACAGAGTATGTCCACCATTCCCATTATGCATTATACCAAGCATTACTGACAAAGAGCTGACAGTGTCAGATGACATCCAGTGATAAACTGGCATATCAGTGGTGGCAGTTTTGTGACAGTGCATGCAGCAGAGTATATGGACAATGATCTGTTATTACAAAACTATTGCTAAACAACCGTTTCACCAGCCATAACTTTAGATTTGGACAAGTAACCATAGTAGTCAGCAAGATAAAGTAGTACACAGAGCAATAGCCTTGCTTTGGGGAAAAATGGCCACAGGTACAGAAAACCAAAACCTGTGCTTTTGGGCCCCATGCCACACAACACTAGTTATAAAAACACATGTGTGCTTAGTAGGTTCCTGCTCCATATGTTTACCTAGCGTGTACTGCTCCACACATTTACCTAGCACGTACTTGTTCAACTCATTTACCTATATGTGACACACTTCCCTAACTTGTATCTGCTCCACACATTTACCTGGGATGTACCTACTCCACACATTTACCTGACATAAACCTGCACCACACATCCATGTATTATTTACCTGCTCCACACATCCACCTAGCGTATACATGCTCCACATCTTTGCTTAGCATGTGCCGAAGAGGAAAAGGTCTGTTTATAAAAACTGGTGTAATAAATACAGACAGTGTAAGACAGAATGAGAAGAAGGAAGATGGCTGCCTGTAGTTGCTCTTCCTCTTGTGCATTGATTCCTGCCTTATTTGAGAATGGCATGTAAGCAGCCTGAAGCCTGGCTCTACATCCTGACTTAAAAGATGAATACAATATCTTGGTCACTATTGACTAAGGACAAAACAAGGAAAATAACTTTGTTCTGCAGATATGAGACATTTTCCATTTATATATGACAACTACTTACAGGCTTTAGAAGTTAAATATCCCACCACTGCCACCAATATGTGACTTCCCCACTCTAGGCCAGTAATCAACGGGCCTGGAATCCTCACCACTGACACTGGAAAGGGATGTTCACTTGGAATACAAATGGGATAAACTCAGTATGTCCAGATGCAGACCTCAAGCACAATTGCCCTTAAGAGCACACAGGGAACACAGTCAGCCCGGGGTCTGGCTTTCTCTCTCTGTCTTTCCCTAGGTTCCCATTAAGGCTCTCAATTGGCACAGCTGTGTTCAGCACCCTCTCTGTGAAACCAGTGCTTCATGTCCCTGCTCCAAGTAGCTGACATACACACACTCTTTGAGATTTAATTTTCACACATACACACACACTTGGAAAAGGCTGGCACAGATTACCCGCTCTACCAACTTTGTTCAGACTATAAGGTAGATTCACACCTACCGGACAGTTACTATAAGGCTCTTGCAAGGGTACCCAATTATACTGAATGAAATTAATTTTAATACAAATGGTAATGACCAAACAGCCCGGCTTTCCGGAGTGGCTATAGTTATTACCAAATGAATATATGGAAATACTCTCAAAACTTAAATATTTTTTCTAAAAGGACTAGCCACAATGAGAAGTTTAAATATATTTAATAATAAATAAAAATAACATGAAAATACTGAATATCTATTTACAGTAAACACCAGAGTTTCACCTACAGGAAATATTGAAAATAACACAGCTGGAAAAAGTCACACAGTTACAGAAAAAATGCTTAACTATTCTCACTATATTTTCCTGACTAATCTAAAGAATTACTGTTCCTACTTACTGAATAGAGCAAGGTAAGATAATGTGGGTGAGTGGTCCTTATTGTCAGATTCAAGACCGAATGCAGAATGCTGAGAGCAATTTCCTACTAATAGCTAATATTATTTCTGGCTTACAGAATAACATCACATGCATCTGGTCATCTGACTCTGTTTCCCACACTATCCTCCATCACTAGAAGCTGTCAGGATTTACCACCTATGTGTTACCATACACAGAGATAGAGCATTGCTCAAATGTGGAGCAGCTGTTGGAAGTCATAAAACCATAAAACACTTCCCTTTTTCATACAGGAGCTAATAAACAATACTTCTTGCAGACACTGCATATCTGGCTTCATTCAGAACTGTAGGATAACATCTTTATTGCTTAACCCATAAAGTAATTTAATTTCAGATATATTTTAAAGTTTGAGATTAACCTCTTCTCTTTCAGTCCTCTGTTAAAACATATACATTTAATTTAGTTTACAATAATACATGCACATTTCTTTTCCTTCCAGCAGGGTACACTGTTGATACAGTTTAAGACAATCAGACCTCACAAATACATGTTCATCATAAGCATCTGTACAAATCAGTTTTATATACAAATGACATATAATTATTTACAAAATTCCAGCTATCTGTGCTGGCATATGCTACACATCCACTGCCCCACTTCTCCTGGCATGGCTGGCAGTACATGCTATCATCACACATGGCCATATAACAAAGATTTTATTACGCACACATAATATAAACAATATGATGGAAGAGCCCGGCATATGTGGGGGAACACAACATGCAATGCATGACATTACTAGGGGTAAGGATGATAGGAAAGGAAAAATGGGCTTGGGTAAGCACACAGTGGTGTGCGGAATATGGACATTGACTGGAGACAGATATTAAGTGCTCAGAACATGGAATATGTGGTCCTTTTTGATGGGATGGACCCTATTTTATTTATTTACTTTTTTCTGAAAGAGAACTGGAGGGAGAAGGAAGAAAAGGGTGGATTGGGTATGAGCTATGGACATGGGTAATGGAGCATGACGCAGACTGCTACAACAACCGAGACAAAAAAGGGTGGGAGTGATACAAATGGTGGGAAGAACAGAGAAGGTCACTGTAGAAAAGAAGTACAATGGGGAGGACACTACCTGTAAAAGAAACCAGGGACTAGAATATGCATGCTAAGGAAGGTATGTGTGCATGGATTATGCATGCATAATGCACATTTTCCAAACAAGAAGGGACACACTCTAGAAAAATGACAGTTGCCCACTTCACCACAATCTCCATTACACATTGAAATAGTCATATAACAAATATGTCAGTTTTATGTACATTTATATATGAAAGATAAAGCATGCATATGTATAGTATATGTACCATATCTGCAGTACACAGCAATGTGCAACATCATGTGCTATCATAATTATGTAGCCATTTCTGGATAGACTTAGAAGCCATAGTGGAAACACGCACATGGCCAAAACAAAATGACATCCAGATAGAGTGGAGAATTAGTTGATGACTATGAAAGGGGAGCTGAATCAGTTGGTGACAATGAAAGGGGAGCAAGACATGTCATAAAGGTGTATGCAATTGCAAGTCTGAAAGTAACATTTATACAAAATGTCAATAAGCAGAACACCTTAATTAATTTGGATGGTGGGGTTTTGTACCTTGAATACATTCTAGATCCTTGAGATGCCACTTTCCCAACAAAGGTCTCATTATCAAGGCAGGCAGCTCAAGCAAAATATTGCTAATACTTACCTGAGCCACAGGTCCCTCCAAGTCAACTCTATCCTGAGGACTGGAATCCCACCAGGCTGGTGAGCCATCTGAAGAATCACTGCTTCTAACCCTCCATGTCTTTCACCTGACGGAGCTTCCAATTTCCAGTTATGCATCTGTAAGACCAAACAATGACACATGGATTTACAGGAAATTACTTACACAGGACACCAGTGTTATGAGACATCTAAAAGACATATCTCTTTGACATGTGGGATGATATAGCCATTAGTTACACATTACCTGGTAGGAAACACATTCTTCTCTCTTTGAAGAAAAAATGTATGACATCCATCAGAATGCACAACAATGTCAACACAATCCCTTGTATGGAAGTTTTAACTAAGGACAGGAACATTACCTTGAACTCCTAATCCATGAACATGACAGAAAGTTATAGACAGTGCATGCATGTGATCCAGTAATAATATGTGATGTAGGTATTGTACCAACATGTGTGTGCCTCTGATAGTTCCACCTACACAACACTACACAGGACCAGCATGCTTTTATTTATTTATTCATTCATTTAACTTTTCTTAAATGGGTACGTGTACTGATCTTTGCACCTTTTTCACCAACAACCTATGCTACATTTTTAAGACAATAGGTGGCAGACATAAGCAGCAGACATAAAAAATAGTCTTGGTTTACATGGCAGTGACAATTAAGGAAGTAAATATGGTTAATAACATGCTAATTTTTAGAAATAAATTCATGAGATTTGATAATGTAAGACAGATTTCAATTTATTTCAACAAAACCAACCACTGACATATCTCACTATGGAGTAGTTGCTAAACTATCAACAAATTTCTTTGTAGATTAGTTGAAAAGTAATAGCAGTGCAAACCAAAGAAGAGCTACCATAGCATATATATAGTGACACTTTTTAAGTTCAGTAGTGAGTATATTGACAATTATCAGTTAAAAAGGTAAGCTACAGTAAATTTGACTAATAAAAGAATAAAGCAGTAATATACTGTGGAATTACTATTTATAGCTGGCCTACATTTTATGTGTAATTAAGCTTGTAAATTATATTGACCATTTACTATAATTATAGTATTTACAATATGTAAACCGTTATTTTCTGGAAATGTTAACTAAAATTCCTAAAGTTCAGGTGGAGGAATTTGGCTTGTCTGAAAAGGCAAGATGGTAACGTTCTTTAACCTGGATTATTAAAGCAGGTACACGTGTAATCTTCTTTAAGATATGTTTTGAATTCAGTTGTAGTGAGCAAAATAGATGACAGAATTATATTGCAAGCCCATGTCCAGAGCTGCTGGACCAAAGGTGGGTGGTCAACCGTACCTGTGTTAATGCAGACATGTACATCAGAAATAGTTTCCATGAATTCAGTATGACTGCAAAGTGCATGACTCATCAGTCCTGACTGAACAAAGCACACATTAGTATACAACACAGCAGTTGAATGGACCATGTGTAAACTGGCATAACATATATATATATCTATGGGTCTACTTCAGAATGTCGACCGATCAGAATGCCGACTCTCATGTGGCCGACACCATATGAGTGACATTCCGAAAGACCGACATCCTGAAATAGCACCATTTACCTACCTGTAAACACAGTAGAACTGTGTTATACGGGGGTGGGGCAAGCCCCCCTGCACCCCTGACAGCCCCTGCTACTTAAATATTCTCACTCTGAGATCACACTACAGTGCAGGAAAGGGGAATCTCCCAGTCTCGCACTGTAGCAGGATCTCCGCTATCATTTGTCGGCCTTTGAAACATTCGTTCATATGGTGTTGGCCATATGAGTTTCGAATATTTGAAAGTTCGAACAAATGAAGGACTATATATATATATATATATATATATATATTATATGTGTGTATATCAATCACAAAGAACCAAAGGATATAAAAAAATATGATGATAGAAAAAGCAATACTGTACTGGCGGAATACTTTTAATAAAAAATAAAAATAAAATATAATGAAAGTAAGTGCTTTCGCAGAACACTACTACTTCGGGCAATAATAACATTACAATATCTCTCCCATTAAATGAAACAAAATATCAAATAGAAACACAGGAACATCACTTGTAACAAATAGGTCTTCTCTGTTTCAATTTAAGTCTTAAAGAGACCTTACCATTTAACTCATCTTCCTTGTCAGCTTGTAAATGTAAAATCCAGTATAGCTAGCTATTTTCAGTGATGTTCCTAACATCTGTTAACCTCTCTCCTAAAACAATAATTTCAATTACCTTAAATTTAAAATAATGGTCATTGCCCATCTCTAGAACATGCTTAGCAAGTGAATTCATAATATTTCCCTGCCTGATATGTCAGTTATGCTCACTAATCCTTTTCTTAAAACAACAATCTGTATTCAATGATCACTACTACTTTTGTCTTCCTTTCATGGACTACTATATCTGGTTTTCTCACATCTATTTTTGAACTGTTGCTAATGGGTGATCCCAGGTAATATAAACTTCATCATTTTCTATAATGCTTTGTGGCTCGTTTCCAGTGTTTTTCAACTACTTCAATATTATAATGTTTGTACAATCCCCAATGCAGCAGTCTTGTCACATTGCCTTTGCCTTTCAGTATACAGTCCTTCTGCCATTAGTATATCACAACCAGCAACAAGATGTGTGACTGTTTCTAATTCTATTTTACAAAACATACACTTGACTGTTTCTCCCATATGTTCATAGGTTCATAGGTGTTTACTAGGCTAACTACCACAAGGGCCTTTTTAAGCCTAGCCATGCATCCCAAATCTCTAACAAGTTCTGATACCCTTGATAAGTGTAAGTAGGGGCTTGGGGTATGAAACATTTACAAGCTAGGGCTTGGGAGTTGAATAGTTTACAGACTGCCTCTGTCCATTAGAGACAGGTGCTAAACCAGGGATGAATTTTAGGTTCTCCATCCAATTGTCCAGGTTGCACCTGAATTGGGTTAGGGAGGAACTCTGCTTCACGTGTATGGGGAGCCTGTTCCATAGATGTGGTAGTCTCTGGGATACATACCTGTCTCTCCAGCAAGTCCTATTTATTTCACAGGCAAGGTTTAAGCCTTTAGAATGGGTAATTCTGGTGCTGCTTGTTTTGTGAATATGCAGGAGGTCCATCAGAGTGGGATCTGACAATGCCTTGTATGTCAGGCATAGATCCCCCCTCAAAAGCCTGTAGGAGACAGAATACAGGGATAGAGCCTTGAGACAGTCTGTATAGCACATTTTACTTAAGCCCTGTATTATTTTAGCGAGGAACCTCTGTGGACATTCCAGTTGTTGGATATACCTGGTTAGGTACATACCAAAGGGAGCATTATACTCAATGATAGGTCTGATAAATGCCGAATACAGAGGAACAGTGACTTTCCTTGGACTTAGTTGCCATATCTTTGTTAATAAGTTGCACAACATAGAATGATTTCCTCACTACTGTAGACACGTGATGGTCAAAGGCTAGATTACTATCTATGTGTGTCCCTAAGTGCCAGACTACTGGGGTGTGTTATCAATATGATAGCTACCAGGGGTGGATGACCTCCCAAAGGATACTAGTATGCATTTCTTGGCATTTAGTGTTAGTCCATGGCTCTGACAACAGTTGTTTGTCTGTGTTAGCCCCTTCTGGAGAAAATTTGTGTCAGTATGGGATTTGATGACAGCTCCTAATTTGTAATCATCTGCAAATTTAGCCAACCAGAGATCACTGACATTGGCCTTGACTTCAGAGAAGTAAATGCCAAAAAGGAGCAGTCCAAGGACTGATCCCTGAGGGACTCCACTTGTGACTGGCCTCTTTTTAGTGGTGGACTCACTAATTCTAACTTCTTGGGTCCTGTCTGTGAGCCAGTTGGCTATCCACTGGGTGACATATAAGTTTGTACCTAACCTCTTGAGTTTGTCAGCAATGCCAGAGTGGGGTATTGTGTCAAATGCCTTGGCCGGGTCAAGGTAGGTAGTGTGAACCATTTTGTCCTCATCCATTGCTTTGGTTACCTTCTCAAAGAAGTCCACCAGATTGAGTAGGCTTCATCTTCCCTTGACAAAACCAAACTGGGTTGGGTCCAGTGTCTGGAGATTTACTATACCATTATTGATCATCTCCATGATAATTCTTTCCATGGCTTTGCATATAAGATTAGTGAGACTTATGGATCTGTAGTTTCCAGGGTCTGTAGATGGTCCTGATCCACATTTGTGCAGTGGGATGGCAGTTGTTGTTCTCCATTCATGAAGCACAAAGCCTGTTTGGAGTCTATAATTAAATAGCAATTTCAGAGGCCTTGATAGTTCATGTTTCATCCTATTTAGAAGGCATCTTGGGATATTGTCTGGGCCCATTGATGCAGTGTTTTTGATCTTAGAGAGATCATTAAGGACCTGTTCCCTAGTGATAGTAGGGGGAGTTATATTTGATGATATTTCCTGAGGGAAGGTTGAGGGGGAGAGAGGAGTACAGTGGAAGCTGAATTTATTGACCAGTAGGTTTGCTATATCTTCTGGCTCAGTATAGGTGGCACCACTTACAATAAGCTCTGCACACAATTGTGTATTGCTTTGAGGTTGCTAACATAGCTAAAGAATGCCTTGTGGTTGTCCTTGGACTGGGAGTCCAAATTCACCTCAAATTTGGCTTTGGTAGACTTTATTTGTTCTCTGAGATGTTTGTTTAGTTTGATGAGAGTGCTTTTATCCTGCTGGGTATTGCATTTCCCAAGTGTTGCCATGATTTCTTCCTTCTATTATACAGCCTAAAGATTTTGTGATTCCACCAGGGTGGCTTGTATTTTGAGTTAGTTTTGTACTTCTTCCTGTTGGGTAGAGCTGCCTCTGTGCAGCTATTAACATGCTTGTTCAGGGTTTCTGTGAACAGTTCTGCATAGGCAGCAGTGTTCTCAGGGTTTATGGAGGCTTGAAATTTTGCCAGGTTATCCCTTAATAGCAGGAGGTTAGCCTTAGAGTATTTTCTGAAAATTCCAGGTTTAGCTGGGGGTGCACGTTTTATGTTTACTTCAAAGGAGACCATTTTGTCATCTGACTTTACCAGGGAAGCCATTACCATAGGGGGTGTGCAGTATTCTCCTATATTAGTGAGGACTAGATCCAGTATGGCTGCACCCCTGGTTGGTATATTGACTATCTGGGTCAGGGGAGTTGCGTTTACAAAATCCAGGTATCTCTGTGGCTGTATGTTTAGTATCATATAGGATTCCCAGTTAATAGTGGGGTAATTAAAGTTACCCATGAATACGATATTGGATTGGATGGCTAGTGTTTCTAATAAGTTTAAATACATGTATTTATTTCCTGGTTCATAGAGGGGGACCTGGCAAGGAAGTGATATTGGATTTTGCCTATGGTGACCTGAACATGAAGCAGTTCAAGTGCATTGTCCTGTTTGACCAGCCTTGAGGTATACCTATTTTTGAAGTAAATAGAGATACCTCAACCTTTAGTCCCTGTCTGTGTAGTAGTGGTCTAAATGTGTGGAAGGCATTATAACATTGCACTGTTGGTGTGCTCTCAGTGGCTTTAAAACATGTCTAAGGGTCCTTATAGACATCGGCATTCTCTAGGGTAAAGAGAGGTTCTAGGTAGGGGAGTTTTTTGTTTAGGTTCCTAGCATTGAGCAGTAATACCTTTAGATTTTCTTGGTTTTGATTTGCTATGTCTGAAGTACTTTCGGTTTGGCATTGCCTAAAAAAAGGTACTATGCTGGAAGGCAATGTTTTGCCTAATATTCGAAAGCCTAGATGGGAGAGGTGCAGACCATCACTGGCAAGGTAGCATGGTCTGTTGACCATCTCCTTCCATGCTTACAAATATTGCACCCCTTTAGAATGACACCAGAAACTAAGCCAATTATTAAAGTCAATTATCTTTTGTTCGTCTTGTGGCATCAGCCTTGGAGAAGGTAAAATGTTGCTCAATGCTAGGCTTATACCAGCCTGAGACACATATTCTGAGAGCTCCATTATGTCTCTCTTCGTATAGTCTAGGGAGGTACTTAGTCTAGGGAAGTATGTTTCAGCTCATTTCCACCCAAATGGACTATGACTGAGTCATACTGGTACTTGTGGTCCAATGACCTGATTGCATGTGTAATGTGGCAGATCCTAGCCCCTGATAAGCAACTGACCGTGACTTTCTCCTTACTCAGCCTGGTGAGAGGGACATCAGTGTATCTCACAATAGAGTCTCCAATGACTAGAATGTTGGATTGTGTGGTGGCTTCCCTTATGGGCTTAGAGGTATGGGCTCCATGAGATGTAGTTCTATGTGTTGTTGTGGGTATTGGTTTGAAACAGTGTGTTTGGGGCTGCTGAGGGTATTTGTTATGTGTGCTTCATCTAGGAGGTCTTTGTGGTTTAGGAAGGTTACATTTAAGTGCCTCAGCATATGTGGGTTGATATGTCTGCTTTGATTTGTGTGTGATGGGTGTAGCGTGTGTACTACTGACAACCTTATTAACATTAGGATTACTTTTATGTGAGAGCTTTGCCTCCAGTGGCATTGTATAGATACATCTCTCACATGCCACATCAGTTTTTTTGAGAATTAACTGGTTGTCAGTAAACATGAAGCAATTTCTCCATTGCCTCAGCATGCCCATATCCATCAAGTTGGTAACAGAGACAGTGGGAAAGTTCATATCCCTGGCAACAGACCCTTTTTTATTGATTAGCTAGCTGGAGTGAAAATGTAAAGCAATGTCAGGAGTATTCGGTTTGGTACTCTGGAGACAGTGATTGTCACTGCAAACTAGTTGTCATGTGTGCAATTAGGTATTGGAGTAATTTCAATCATGCTTTTACAGCAAAAAAATCTCACTCAAGGTGTCTGAGCTTGTACAGGGCATGGACAAACACTTGTAGGGACACTAATATGTAGACCCTGAAAATTTAAGGATGAAGTATTTAGGCAGATATTCTGAAGTTAGAAACAAATGAAGCAGTACTTACTGAAAACAAAGAATTAGCTTGTCAAGAATGATGAAAACAGGGGAGTCATAGGAATGGCTACTGCATGGCTAATACTAATGCTGGTCTAATCACAGCTTCACTCTTTTGAGATACAAAGCTCCTTTGCTTCTTCTCTCACCAGAAGCAAAATGTTAGCACCACTCTCAAGATGAGAAGCAGGCCACGGCCTGTTTGGTGGTCTATTGTCCCAGATGATGCAAGGGTCTATAGGCTAGTTGTAGCCTTTTCCTGGTAGATGCCTTGAACAGCAACCGGACCAATCAGAAACATTATGCACAGACACTCACTGTCCAACGAGAAACAGTCAGGAATCAATGCACTCTACTCCTTCTCTCACCAGAAGCAGAATATAAGCACAAATTCCAAGCTGTCACCTATGAAGCAGTTATTATGCTTTCTGGTGATCAGCAGTCTCCAGGAAATAATGTCTGTGTGCTCCTTATCTCACCAGGAGAAAACAGAAACACTAATCCCAAGATGACTACTGAGAGACAGTATCTGGGCTCTTCAGTAACTGGTGGTCTTACAATAGATGTTTAAAGGTAAGATTAAAAAATGGGTTATTATTATAAACACTGCAGTATGCACTAAGCAGTTAGATATGAAAAAGGGGTAACTAAAGTTTCAGCTATCTAAATGGAGAGCCACTAATTTTAAAAGAGCAAGATAGATTGAAAGGGGGAGGACACTTTTGTTTTACAGTGGAATGGCCAATAAATTCAAATAGTTGAAGGATAGTGATTTCACAAAATGATAATTGTGTGCTTACAATAACCAGTGAAAGAGGAGAGGAGAGGATATATGTGTTCAAATTAACATAAGGGGCAGGCAACTAGAAAGACAGCTGTGTTTTAAGAACAAAATAGCAACAGCGTGGGATGGTCAGAAAAAAAATTAAGTGTGACTCACAACAGACACAGCTGTGGTCTCTTTCCAAGTTTTAATATACAATTCAAAGCAGAATACAAGTAAAACACAGTGAAAGAAAAGGACTTTGTAGACTAACGTATATGTAGTCCACTATCTTGAGCCAGCAATATTAACCTTTTGTCTTTTGATTTAAATTCACCTCTCCTTAACCATTCCTACATTTGATCCTTATGAACATGAGGTTGTTCCAAGAATTTTCTATACTTGCAACTGTATTCATGCATTTTCCATATTTCTTACCTTCTCATTTGATCCATTACCTTATAATCTTTATTTTGTGTTTTGGCACATGCAGTTGCTGCCTGTTTTTTTTTATCTACTTCTGGTCTGATGTCCATTCCCACTTGACACTGATATGCTTCTGCTAAACTAAGCAGGCAAATCATCTTAGACTTATTCTCCTCATGTTTTAAAACTTTCACTTCATTTGGGTCTTGTGAGGTCAGCAGATACATATGCATTCCTACAATTTCAGACCTATACTTGTAATCAATTTTGAGGAGGCCCATACCTCCTTCAGAACAGGGAATATATAGTCTTGGTATACACTGATATTTATATATCATTGATAGGTATGAAGCATCCTTCTTGTTTTCCTGTCCAACCAATCCAACATCTTTTGGGGCCAGTCAGTCACTCCCAAAACTGTGATTTAGGACAAAAAGAACAAACTGGTTTATAGCTTGGACTTTGTTTCTAGATGTCAGCACTGTTTTCAGTATAAAATTTAGTCTTCTAAAATATTCCTTACAAAGTTTTATTTGCATTTGTTTATGTTTTACTGTTGATCCTTCATCAGTTCCCAAATATTTATACACTCCCTCTTAGTCAAGTTCTTTTATATCACATTCCTGTCCCAGAATGATGTTTTTTTGGTACTGCAACTTTCCTACTTTAAAGGTTGTGTTTGCACATGTATCAAGACCAAATGACATTTTTATATCATCTGAAAGTTTTGACCACTTGCAGTTGTACTTTTAGTTCCTCATCTGATGAGTGATACAGTTCTAAATCATCCACAAAAAGAAGATGAGAAGTCATTAAACTTTGTTGTTTTCTGGGAGCCAAATTTTAGCCAAGTAAACAGCTTAATGGGTTAAGGGGAAGCAAAAGTGCGGAGGTGACAGAGTCACCCTGGAATATCTCCCTTTGGATTTTTATCCCTGGAATAATAATTTGCCCTTTTATCATGACTTAACTGCAAAGTGGCTTGCCACTGTTTCATGGTCACTTAATGTAATCAATCAGTGCAGGGTGTATCTTATACATTTTTAAGCACTCTTTTATCCATGAATGTGGGATACTATCAAATGCTTTTTTTGTAGTCCATCCATGCCATACTTAGATTCTTCCCCTTTTTACAGTTCTCTATTATGACTTTATTTAACAATGATATTTTGTTCCATATGACTTTTTTTTTGTTACCTTTTTGTTCTATTGCCATAATTAAGTTTTCTTCTAAATGACTATAAACTCTGTCAGCATCAGTTCCAGTGTATAGTTTATATGTATGTCGCTGGAAGGCAAGTTATTAGTCTATATTTTTTAAGATAGCTTGCAGGTTTGCTGTTAAGCAGAAGTATTGTTTTTGCTGTTGTTAACCAGACTGGTGTCTGTTCAGGGTGCACATATAAATAGTTCTTACTCATAGCTAAATCTTTATGTAAAGATGTTAATGCTTTTAGGTGGAAGTTAGGTACTGCATCTGGGCATGGGGTTTTCTAGTTCGGAGCGTTTCTTAACTTTGATTTAATCTCTCTGGCTGGTACTTCATCCCATTTCATATCCTGTACATTTGAACTTCTTATTCTTTCTTTTACTTCTTCTGTCCATTTAGCATCTTTGTTATGTTTCACAGGATCTTCATAGATATTACTCTAAAATGTATCTGTTACTTCTTTGTTTGGTGATGTTTTAATTCCTTTTATCTCGGTTCCCAGTTGTCTATAAAACTTCTTTGGGTCATCAATAAATTGCTTGTTTTGTACTTTTCCTTCATATTTATTTGTATACCTTGTAAGTTTTTCTGCCTGTGCTGATATTTTTAATTTATTATTTGCGATGGTGCATGATAGATTCTAATCTCTTCTGACGCTGTGCATTGTTTTTATGACATCTATCTTTCTGAGTATTTTTGTTGATCTGTTCCCTCTTCTATACTCTTCTAACAGTGACACAGCTTGTCTTAGTTGTTTATAGTTTTCTCTATTTGATACTTCCATGATGGCATTTGATTTCTTCTCTTCCTTTTCCTTGCTGCTGTGTGTTTTTGTGATAAGACTTCATCTGTTATAAATTTAGCTACATAGTAATATATCTTATTTACTTGTGTTATATCATGTGAATCTCTATGAACAGTCCTAATTACCGTGTTTATTTGTTTTATCAACCTTCTAACTTTTTGAGTTTTATTGACTTTCTGTAGTCTGCTTCTTTCATTGATTTTAGTATGTCTGCCCATCTCTATTATATCAAACAACTCTTCTCTTAGATCATGTTCTTCTAAACTGAGGGCACATTCTTTGTTCTCCATTACCTGCGGGCATTCTACAAAAAGTTCCAGAGCATCTTCCTGTGCCACATTCTCTTCAGTTTCATCCTGTGTCATCAATTGCTCTTTCATATGACCTATCACTCCACAGCATTGATGCATCAGAGTTGCCACATTTTTCTGTTGGTTTCCTTGCTGTGCAACTCCAACTGAATGTTTTACTAGTTTCCTGTGGAAAGCTCCAAAGTATCTTCATATGGAAATTGATCAGATATTTCCCGATCCACTGGTTTCTCCTTAATTTGGGGATCCATTGCTCTATCCTGGTGTGATGTTATCAGAGTTAGATTTTCTACACTAAATCCTTCCCTTGGTAGGTAATCCATAACCTCAGTTTCTGTTTCTTTAACTTCTCCATTACTAATCCTCTTTTCTACTTTTTCTCTGTTTTCTTATTTTTTTTATTGTACAATTTTCCATATTCTGATACCTTTACCTGTATTTTTCTTCAAATATCTTTGGTGCTTCTCTTTTTGTGTTGATTGGCTTTGCTTTCTCCTTTGTATAAATATTGCACCATATTAAATCTCCTTTGGCAGCGGTAGTGTTGTTGCCTCACAGCAAGAGGTTCTTCCGTTTGATTTTCGGCTGGAGTGTGGGGAGTGCCTTCTGTGTGTAGTCTGCATGTCCTCCCCGCGGTTGGGTGGGCGTTCAAAAGACATGTGTAAATGGGCGTGCCTTTGTTGAAGGTTGAACGCTGAGCTGGCACCTTGGCGTTCGTCAAAATCCATTGCCAATCATTAGCGGACAGGAGTTCCGCTGTGGCGACCCCTAACCGGGAAAAGCCGAAAACAACAACAACAACAACATTAAATCTCCTTTTCTTTCCCATGTCCGGATTTCTTCTTCAGATGTCTTGTTCTTCTCCCGTTTCTCCTTACTTGGGAGACTCATTGTTCCATCATGCTGTGATAGAACCTGTGTTAGACTTTCTACACTAAATCCTTCACTTCACTGGTATTCCATAACTTCAGCTACTATGTTTTTTAACTTCTACTTTACTAATCTTCTGTTCTATGTTCCCTCTTTGTGATCTTCTTTTTTGTATTGTGAAATTTGCCATATCTGGATGCCTTGGCCTGTATTTCTCTTTGAATATCTTTGGGGCTACTTTTTTGTATATATTAATTTGGCTTTCTCCTTTGCATTATTATTGGAACACATCAGATCTGTCTTTCTTTCCCATGTCCATATTTCTCTTTTATGCTTTCAAAAATCTCTAGATTTTGTTCTTTATATTTTCACACTTCCTCAATTGTTTCTTTTTCCAAATGGCCCATTGTTTCTTGGTCTATATCATGTTTTTCTTAAACTGGTTGTATTAATGAACACTGATTTTTATTTGAAGCTTCTGACAGTTCCTCTTGTGCAAGCATTTTTTTCTTCTAATTTCTCTCTTAATCTTTTTGTATATCTTCTGTCTGGGGCTTCTTGCATAATAGTAACAATACATAATGTCTTTCTTATCCTCAGTAGTCCACTCTCTTATCTTTATGACTCTAATCATGGATTCTTCACTGATATAAACAAGTATATATCATAACAAAGGCACTTTACCAGCTTCTGGAAAGTGACTCAGTGGATGGCACAAAGAAACTCTATCAGGTTGCAAGGCAAAGACAGAAAGATAACGAAGATAGTCAGACACTCCTCATAAGGGATGCCAGCAACAACCTGCTCACCAGTTCACAGGACATAAAAGGCAGATGGAAGGAATACTTCCAGCAGCTTCTGAGTGAAGACAACCCCACAGAAGATGTACTGCCCCAGACACAGCCTGTGGTAAGAGAAGAGGAGAAGCCCATCCTAGAAGAAGTAAGAACAGCACTATGGAAATGAAGTCAGGGAAAATATCAGGTTCAGATGAGGTCACATCAGATATGACCAAGATATTGGGTGAGAAAGGGGAGAAATGGCTCCTGAGGGTACTCATAACAGTATGGAGAGAACAATGTATCCCAGATGACTGGAGAATAAGCATACTAGTGCCAGTGTTCAAGAACATAGGGATTCACAACTGTGGGTTGTATAGAGGTATCAGTCTCCTATCACACTGCATGAATGTTCTGGAGATGGTGATTGATAAATGAATATGCAGAGTAGAAAGTTAAAATGGGAAATGAGCAGTTCAGATTCATATCAGGATGCAGCACAACCAACCCGATATTTGCAGTGAGACAAATACTTGAGAAAAAACTAGGGATGAGGAAAGAGTTCAACTGGACATTCCTAGACTTGGTAAAAGCATATGAAAAGTTCCCAAGAAAGGTGATTTGGGCAATCTTGCTGTGATTTGTAGTCCCAGAAACATTGGTAGAACTAGTGCAGGCTATGTACAAGGACCAAATGTTTCAACAGTATTATCCAAAACTGATTGTTATACAACATCCATTTGCAACATTTCCATATTGTTTATATTGTTGACTGGCCTCACAATTTTATCTAATATAAGAACTCTACACATCTATACATCTTGTCATAAATAAATAGTTTCATGCTTGTTCATTGTTCATTATGTAAATATTTTTCATGCATGTTCATTGTTCATTATGTTTAAAAATGGTAATTATTATTTATGTTTTTCTCTGTTACGTTTGTACCAATACTGTACTGAAATGTGGAGCTTTTCTCCCCGAGTCTCCACTGAAAAAGGACTACCAGTCCAGACAGACATTCCCAGTTACCAAATGTAAAATAAAATAAATAAATAAATAAAATAATTATAAACAGTGCTCGGTCTTACAGGGCGGTTCCCAGTGGAAGTGATTGTGCTGTGCATCAGGGTTCAGCTCTGAGCCCATTGCTATTCATATTGGTGATGGCCTTCATTAGCAAACAGGTCAGAGGGGTCATATCAACAAAGTTGCTGTATGCAGACTATGTGGCATTACAGGCAGTGTCTGAGCAAGAACTTCAGCAAAGGGTAGGGGAATTGATTGCAAAACTGAAGGCACATGGGATGAAACTGAGTACAGATAAGACAGCTGTGATGGCAGCAAATGGGGGAAATCAGAAGAAACTGAAAATTGATATAGAAAGGAAAATAGTGGAGCAGGTTAACAGCTTCAAGTATCTGGGAGGGGTGGTTGAGGAGAAGGAAGTCTGAATGAGGAGGTCAAAGCTAGAATCAGAGGGGCTGCAGCCAAATGACACAGAGTGTCAGGGGTAGTGTATGACAGAAGAATGTCAAAGATGATTCAAAGTAAGGTGCACAAAACAGTGGTGTGAACAGTACTTCTGTATGGTACAGAAAAGTGGGCAGTGAAGGCAGAGCAGTTGAGCAAACCAAACTAGAGGTGATGGAGATGAATTGCCTGAGATGGGTAGTTGGAAGCACACTGTGGGACAAAACTAGAGGTGATGGAGATGAAGTGCCTGAGATGGGTGGTACACTGTGGGACAGATGAAGAGGTGAGGACATCAGAGCAGAAGTCCAAGTAGCTCCGTTTGTAGAGAAAGTCAAAGAGAACAGATTATTGTGGTTTATGCACATGAGCAAGAAACCTGAAGACAATCTGGTGAAGAAGGTTTGGAACAGACAGGAAGATGGCAAGAGGAAACAAGGATATCCAGCAAAAAAGTAGATGGATTATGTGACAGAAGACCTGCAGCAGTCAGGTTTGAATGTCGAAGAAGTTAGAAGAGTGGCACTGAATAGGGAGAGATGAAAAGTGACATGTTATTTTAACCCCATGTAGAAAATGGGAAAAGGGGGGTGATGATTATGACCATCATCATCACAACATGAATAAAGGGATGTATTTATTTTAGTTTGTCAAATTTTTAAATTGTCGAAATTAATATGGTCAAGAACCAACTATGGAAAAGTATTTTGGTGGGGGGGCTGCTACTGTACCCCCCACATGAGTGACTGTGCCTCCTACACCCCTAAATGTGTGTGTGTGTGTATGTGTGTGTGTGTGTGTGTGTGTGTGTGTGTGTGTGTGTGTGTGTGTGTGTGTGTGTGTGCGTGTGTGTGCGCATGTGTTTATATATACCATGTATGTATATATGTGTATATATATATATATATATATATATATATATATATATATATATATATATATATATATATACTGTATACTAACTCCGAGATCATACTATAGTGAGGAAAAGGGCACATTCCCTGATCCCCACTGTACCACAAACTACGTGCAACTTTTCTTTTCTGTTTTTGAAAATATGGTTTTGACCATATGCATTTCAACAATTTAAACTCTGACAAACTAAAACAGACCTGAAGGGAGAGCTTTATCAAAGTCTCCTGTACTCTCCCATGGGCAGGTTAACCACCCTCTCTTTGTCATGCAATGCCCAAAAGTAGTACAGGTATTCTAGTTGCTATAAGCCTTAATCCTTAAATGCAGCAGAAAATGGCAGAGCTGCAATGTCTGCTATTTAAAGACTTTTTCTTAGCCCAGAATATACAGCAGACATCACTAAGTCACAAGAATGTATGGCAGTCTCCTGTGAGATGTCCCATGAATAGCTACAGATCTCTGCACACTTTACTACAAGTGCTATAAATGCCTACATATCCTATGTTGAAATATCTTACCTGTATTACCTTCATAGTTTGTAGACAGAACTAATACCCTAGCAATCACAGGTCTGGTTGCTGAAAGGAAGACATCTCCTTATCACAATGGAGATGGACTGGGATTGTGTCGACCATATCCAGGACCTGACAACAGTCACATACCTCCAGAAGGTGTCAGGTAACAGCTAGATAGCTGAACCCTTTTGGCACTGTGGGCCTAGGATCTCAGCAGGACTCAGGCTTCAGTGGCTTTTGTGTGGTGGAAGCTCATGAAATACACAGAGTGATCCATCTGTTGTTGGATTACAGGGATCCACATGACCAAGAAGGTATCCAGTAGCAACTAAACTGGGTGAGGATGAGGGCAATGATGGAATGAAGGTGAAGATGCGCAGGTACATATGATCTTCCATTACTCACCTGTGTACTGCTGCAGTTGAATGAGCATCTGTTGTCCAAACAGATAAAGACTACAGGATCACAACAGCATTATTTTACATTCATGGCATGTTTTGTTTATAATACAGCATATGCAAAGAAGAAATCAAAGTATCTACAGAAAGGTCTGACTGAATGCAAAAGGCAGTGGATAAACTATAGAAATGATAATGAAAAATAGAAACAGCAATAAAGATGACTTAAAAACCCAGAAAACAGACAACAGCAGTGCAACATTTGCACTATATAGCTTCAAGAGGACTTGAAGGAGCAAACAAAGTTGTTATTGAATGAGTGGATTCTTTCTCTGGTGAATGATAATTGGAGAGGGTCAGTATTAATCAGATGTGTTCAGATAAATCTAAAGCCATCACACAATCATCTACATAGCAGTGAAAGCCTGCTTTTTGTCGTATCCCACTAAAGATTTACTGCTATTTTTGTGGTATACCACTAAAGAGTTGCTGATATGCATGGCAGATGACCTAAACAGGCAATGTGCAGATGAACCTTCAAACATATATTGGTACTGCAGAATATCAAATACAGTCAAATGGGCTTGTTGGTCTCCTGTCGGTAAAAGTGGTTTTCCTTGTTGCTACTTTCATAGCCCATTTGGAAATGTTTACTGCTGTTACGGGAGAGGCAGCTTATAACTTATATTAGAAACCAGCAATATGTCGCTTGCAGTAAGTCACACTAAATAGAACAATATAGACTGGTTAGATAGAAGATCCTCCAGTGATAGTTTTTGATAGCTGATCCTCATTATGATGTCACTTTCAAAGTATTTTTCCTTCATCTGACAAGTGTAATACTTGTTCTTTTCAGAAATGCCACGTAAGCACATCTGTGGGGGTATCTTAGACTACTTACTTGGTTTGGACACCATTTTTTTTCTTTAAAATAGATGCTTGAAATGGAGCTGCTACTTTTTCTTCTAAGCTAGGCCCTCCATCCAAGGATATTTTGTATACTGTTGTTACAGCGTCACCCTCTAAAATATTTGTAAGAATATGTCAAATGACCACATCATTTAGGCAGTTTAACAGTTCAGAGTTGTGTCATAATAAGAATTTGTGGACAGTTTACTAGGGTTATGATTTTGCTGGAGTATGTTTATGATCTTTACAGGAAATGATTCATGCTTGTGAGCTAAATACCTTAAACATTATACCCCCCCCCCAAATTATATCATCATTGCGTTCTTTTGAAATTCAAACTAAACTGATACATATTTCTCTGCAGATGTGATATTTTTGTGTCATTTAGGATGCTGTGGTAAAAAATACATATTTCACTCATGTAGTCAGGGATGCTCACATCTGTGCATGCCATGTGTCCTTACCCTTGGTGCAATTATCTCATATGACTGAATGTATAAATTTTAATACTTGAACATTTTATAAGAAAGTCTGGTAACAATATCTTGATATTGACATTTGCAGGCACTGTCAAATTAAGGTCAGAATGACCATTAAAAATTGAAAAACTACAATATTCTAACAAATATTGTAGCAAGAATCTTTCTTATAGGTCACTGAATGAGAAGAGGGAGAGGCTTCAACCCTTCTATCACAACTGACAGATTTGCAACTTCTTGAGTGCTTTACCTGATAGGAAATCTTTGCTGGCACAATTTCTATTACACTGCTGGCGATGGTTTCTTGTGTTTTTCTTTTTTTTTTTCAGAGATATGTCTCTTTTTGTCTAGTGTTGTGTGACTGCAAAGTTGTTATGCATAATTCTGGAGGTTTGTGGGGCTTGCCTCTAGCTGCAAGATGTAAAAGACAGATGTTTTTTCCTGGCTGGTCAACTGACTGTCTTAGTTTGCTTGAAGCTTCAACCAGTAGCTACCTGGGGACGTGTACTAGAAGCTTTGCATTGCATTCTCTTTAAAATAATAGCTGTAAGTCTCTTCAAAATACCAAACCTAAAAACAATCAAAGCATAAGCATATATAGTTGTTGTGACTTCAGGCCTAAATGGGATTTGTATTTATGTGCAAAACAGATTTTTTTTTAAATGATGTCAAATGAAATTACATTGGAATTAGTTTTTTTATTAAAAGTTGAAATGGAGCTGCTACTTTTTCTTCTAAGCTAGGCCCTCCATCCAAGGATATTTTGTATACAGTTGTTACAGCGTCACCCTCTAAAACATTTGTAAGAATATGTCAACATTTTTAGAAACCAGTGCTTTATATTCAGAGTAAAATAGCCAACGTTAGTAGTCTGCGAATAACATTCTAGAAGAATAGTTTAGTGGAAAATTATTAATATTATTACAGCATTATTTTTATTTCAGACACCACTGTTCTTTTAATAATGAGTTATTTAATTAGTATATATTATTTGCATGAAATGCACTTACTTCCATTTTTGATTACATAATGAAAAGGGTTGAAATAGCTTTGAATGAATGGGTATTGGTGAATCCATGGAATGTCAACTAAAACCTATCTAATCAGAAATCAAACGCAAAATACCAACGCCCTGTCCCCCACAGAACCCATGGTAAATCCCATTTTGTAGTTTTGATGGATTGTGATAAGGTGGGTTGAGATCACTATTGCAAATGTTGCTGAAAACTATGTTTGTTACTTGTACACATGTATATATATATATATATATATACATATATATATATATATATATATATATATATATATATATATATATATATATATTATATATATATATGTAGTGTATATATATTTGGGAGCTACAGAGTTGGTTGAGTGCTGGTTTAGTCAATAGCTTTCTTGCCTACTTAATTTGATTGAAAGGAAAACTGATGATATTGGTATGAGTTAGCTATAATAGTAGAGGTGGAGAATATTCCCTTTACCCCAGAATTTTGTTATCTTGTAACTGATATATTTAAGTATCAGGGAGTGTGTTTGCCGTGTTTCGGGGGGGGGGGGCTTGCCCCATGTAAAAACCTTGTTTTTTATTTGCATTTTCTGAGGTTATGTCTTGAGCAGGCACCATACATTGCTGGTGTTTTTTTTTACAATGCTTTTTGTCAATTGTATTTATGCTTGATCTACTGAAGTTTCGAGTGTGTGTACATGTTGGGGAGGGCACATCCATATGTATCGTCTGTTTTGTCATCTATTGTTCCTTCTTCCACTGTGCTTCTAATGAGTCTAGACATGCTCAATCAATGCTGATTTCATGTAGCATTACAGGTTTGTTCTGCTTAAGAGACTCCCTGATTAAAAATCTTGACATATTCAGATTCCAAACTCCCTTGCTTATGCTACTTGCTGGGCTGGACTGAAAACATGAAGCTATACCTCCATTATGTTGCCATGGGAAAATAAAATAAAAGGTGAAACATTATCTCATCTTACACACAAATGCAATTAACTATATTTGAATCCATGTAAAATAATCAGTTATTTCTCACTGGACATGAAAAATATTATCAAAGCAATAGCTATAGTTTGCAAGACTATTTGCCTTGTTCTGGAGCCCAGGACAAGCCAATGACATGGGTAACCAATGTGTGAGGTATAAAATAACATTTGTGTGAAGTGTTTGCTAAGTCTTTGCAAATGGATTGATGTTTTTCAAACTGCCCCTGGTTTGAACCCAGTACAATGTTTTGGTGTGCCCTAGAAAGTAATACTGTAGGAATGAACAAATCAGTGGCAAAACCTTTTGAGAGTTGCATAATTGCAACTTAAATTGTTCCCACATTGGAAGTCAGAGTCATATAATGCCTTTCAGAGAAAAGAACAAGAGAAACATGGAAAGGTCAGCCAAAACTGTATTACAGAAAATTCACATTAAAACAAAAAAAGAAACAAAATTAAATCATTTTCTTGTAAAGAATATATCAAAGGAATGTAACTGATTCTTTTGATAATTAGTGTTTAACCGCTCTGATGCAGTAAGAAACAATATATTCAAAAAGGCTTTAGATTATTTGAAAAGCCTGACAGACTCAGAGCGATTATCTATGGAGGTCCTGCCACTGATATGACAGGTTAAGTGTGCTTACGGTATCACTGAGCAATCAGAAAATAAAGCTTAATGCTGCACTCTAGAGAGCAAATGGTGACACATACCGGCAACTACATTTATAGATTTGTTAGTCTGCTGTATGTGTAAAATAGCGAAGCACTCTGTTAGGACGAACACGATCGACATTATTATATGTTTCACACTAAATATAAAATATGGTGAATATAGTTCAGCAAAGGACTTTCAAGGTAGAAAGTCATTTGGATTTCATTGTCATTTATTTTAGCATAATATTCACACTATTAAAGAATGCAGATAAGCTAAACAGAGAAATAGAATCAACTGATTACTTTTAATCATTTATGCATGCACATTTCACACATAACTCCTGTCAATGTAAACATCTGTTTTTGTTCAAGCATAATTTTAGATTCTGTAATTAAGAAGATGGAAACCAGTAGCAGCAGGATATCCACAGGCTCCCATTTTACGGCTACAATGGAGGTAACTTTCTAGACATACAACTTAAAAAAACAGTTGAAACTCATTGCACATTACACTACAGCTACTGTATCTGTAGTCTACTCTCAAGGAAAATACCTTTGCTATTGATAGTCATTGCATTTAATATCAATGCTATTTTTTAGTTGTTCTTTTGTTTTACATGTATCGGTTTGCTGAATAAATGTGTTCCAGTTTGCTTTGTAATGGTTAGATCAAGTATGTGTGTGTGTGTGTGTGTGTGTGTGTGTGTGTGTGTGTGTGTGTGTGTGTGTGTGTGTGTGTGTGTGCGTGTGTGTCATTTACTTGTTCAAAAAGCTGCTAGTGGCCCTATTTTCTGTCAAGCCTTTTGAAATACACAGTCAAAGAAGCTGATGTTAAGATACCAATAAAATGAAATGAAACTTCAGTAATGCACACCATATGGCTACAATGAATTGCATTTGATTGTTAAGGGCATATCAGACATGCCTTTGCCTCTGTAGCACACACTGATCACTTTCTAACACTATTATAACATACTTGATTGGGAGGTATCGTTATATGATAAACGTCACATCCCCATATATTGCCTAATTAACACAGTATTGTTGTTTTGTATTTAGGGATTTGTGATGGAGAGGTGATTCAGAGTAATTGTTTTCATGAGCTCCTGCTTAAGATTGTCTGTTGTGTGCTAATAAACTGGTTACTCAAAAGGGACTCAGGTACCAAAAGGGAAGTTATTGCTAATAACTGCTGAAAGGACTAATCCAGTCTATAGTAAGGTTTCCCTCCATCTGATATACTGAAGGACTGAGACTTTACAGGAAGGCAGGTCCGAAGATGATGGCATTAAATTAGTAAACACAATTCTTACTAAATCTCATTACAACATATCCAGTGACTAGCCTAAAGTTCAAGTTGCACATAAACTTAACCAGCCCAACAGACAGTGGTGACTCTATTGGCAGAAGAGCATTTTGAATTAGAAATGACAAACTAAAGCACCTATTTCTAGACATTAAGGGAGAATGTTAAATTGCTGAATATCAAACTGAAAGATATTGCTTTGTGTATAGTCTCTGAAGCATGAATAGTTTCCTTAAGGGATCTCCTTTACTTGATCGAAATTAGACTTACCCGAAAGTTAAAAGGTTGAGACAACTTCACTGAAACTTCTTTTCACGAACGGTTCTATCACCGGAATTTTACTCCAGGAAAGGAAGCAGTTGGCTGACATGGCGAACTTTGCCCTTTTCCCCCACTGTAGTGCAATCTTGGAGTTGGTATATTTAGTTAGGGGGGTGTGGGGTGTGAATCCACCCACTTGGGTGGGCTTGATTTGCTTCGGTTTGTTTTTTTATAGTGGCGGCCAAGTATCTCCTTTCCAGGAGTAAAATTCCAGTGATCCGACCATTCGTGAAAGGAAGTTTTTGGCAAAGTCGTCTCCTTTTTGACTTTTGGGTAAGTGTAATTTTGATCAAGTAAAGGAGATCCTCCTAAAGGCATAATGTAAGAATTGTAACATTGTTGTAAGCACAGTATACATGATATTGAAATCATAGTGATATACAAGAAGGTGTCATTTATCAGAATAACCATTATACACAAAAATGTCCGTGGGAGAACAGGACAAATATGTTTACTAATGCAGGACCTTCACAAATCTGTTTTAAATATACTATTCAGTGAGCACATAGGCTATTGAAAAAGAGCAGCACATTATTTTATACCATAATTATTGCACTTTTAAAATAATTACCATATTTCTGTAGAGGTTACACCTTCACAGTCCAGCTACTGCTGATGTTCTGACATCTTGGGACCTCTTCCTAATATCACGTAAGGCATATCACTCCATCCCAGACTGTCTGTGCTGTCAGCTTACTTATTTGCTTTGAGCTGCTGTGCCATATAGCCCAGTCCATAATAGCATGAGATTTTTTTTCTCTTTCTCTTCCTTGTCCTCTCTGGTTTCTGTTGACATGTCACTGGTGGCTGCAGTCAGAATAATGGAGTGCTCATATGGGAATGTTTTCTATCCCCATATTATCTTTTTCCTATAGAATCATGAATCCTTGTGACATTATGCTATGCGTTCATACTTCCACATATGCCTCGCAGTAGATGTGTGTATACATAGTTACATTCCCTCCACACACATATGTATCAAACCAGCATTCAACAGGTAACAGTTAAATGATGCCACATCCTTTGGCTGTCCGTGGGGAGAAACAAAAGTTGCTTGTCTACCATTCTTTTTTGCTCTGGCTGATGTGTCAGACTGCCGGGATTGTCAGTGAACTTGGGTTATTATCAGTGCATGTGAATATACTATCGCATTGGCTATGAGCTCAGTGCAACAAGCATCATCTGTGTGGGAAGAAAAGCTGCCATTCATTATACAAGACATTTTCAACCCACCCCACTACCCCCCCCCCCATAATCATGCAAAAGAAAAGTGAATCTAGCACCTTATGTGTGTATAAAATGCAGGCTGCAATATTTTGTCATATCATTGTAAAAACAGCAATTTTAGCTGATCATCAGCTGCTTAGTGTTGTTCCAATCATTTGTATTTTTCCTTCCTTCCTTATGTTAATTATATTGTATTTTTATTTATTTTTTCACTTGTGATTTGCTGACTGAACTGGCCATGATCCGGGTAAGAGAAAGTTAATAAAGGCAATTACTGCAAATATTGCCTATGACAGTAGTTAAGTATAAATACAATAATATTATTGACTTGAATGAGTTGAGGCTGGATCAGAAACTTTAAAAACAATGTAATCATTGTTACAATTGTCAAATGGCACTGTTACAAGGACTGGATAAATCTTGAACCTGCTCTTTGCATTTTTTTATTTCTTGCATCTTCTTCTTTCTCATAGATGTTAACAGGATGAACATAACATACCCTGGGATTTATGAAGCTCGGCCCAAGTCTGGTGTAAGGCTTGCGCTGGCCGTGCGGCGTATATATGGAGTAGTCGTGCCAAATGCATATTAATGAAGGTGCGCAGCTGCCACAGCCACGTGCATAGGAAATGTGCACGAGTGCAAGGGGCGTATCGAAGTTGCGCAGGGAGGTGTATCAATGTCGGCTGTCGAGGAGCAACCTAACCGCTGAATATTATATTCCACCAGCAACAGAAATTGTACCTATCAGTGTCCGTGGTGACTGAAACGTATGCAAAGCAGAGTCCCTGCAAACAGAAAATGAAAAATCAAACACAAATGCACGGTAGGGAATAACGGGTCCCTACCCATGAACAAATGACATGAAAACCATGTGCCTGTAGTCCTACGTAGTGTTGATAGCTATACCATGTGGAAGTGAAACGTATCATATGTTAGCGCGCTGCCAGTAGGTATGTCCAGTCCAACGGAGAGGGTCACCAGCCGACCCATAATGTGAGGGAGGGAACAAAGCTGTGCAAATGTGTCCATAACAAAATACATGAGGAGAAATGTAGATATATGTAGTGACCGTATGTCTGAATCATATCCCACAAGCCATGTAATAGTCACATACAAAAGGTATGTCCGTATTTCACATACCAAATGTGATAGGAAATAGCATACGCATGTAAACGAAACAGAAGGAGCATATAAACAGCCATACAATACGGACACATGTAGGCCAAAAGGAACAGTATGATCCATACCGTCGACCAAGATTACCACCTGTCCCACTTTGCGAGCGACAGTCCCTCTGTGGGCAGATGTGTCCTGACACAAACATGTAAAACTGGCAAATGTCCAGAGAATATAGGGCATAATTCTTCCGTAGACGTCATGCAATAGTTGCATTAAACATATTTCACTGGACGTATATTACATAAATGTCATAACAAACAGAATAAGATACCAAAATGCTACAAGAATAAGCTTAGATATAGGCAAGAATTGTAAGTTCTATCTGCCGAACTGACCGTGGGTATGTGTCGGCCTGTAAAATATGCTGTGTTCACCGCGACTAGGGTTGCCACCTTTACAAATGGCTGAAGTGGGACATGTTTGGTACAGACATCAGATTTTACAGGCCGACACATACCCACGGCCAGTACAAAGGATAGAACATAACTGTTTTGCCTACAGAAAAGCGTATTCTTGTAGCATTTTAGTTGCTTATTCTGTTTCTCATAACAGTCAGGTATTTCAGATACAGAATAACTGTTTAATGCAACTATCACATAAAATATAAGAAATAAGTTTGTCCTAAAATCTCAGGACATTTGCCATGTTTACAATTACATGGCAGGACACAACTGCCCAAAGAGGGACTGTCCCTCGCAAAGTGGGACAGGTGGTAACCCTATGACACACGGTGGCCAATTGAAAAGGTGGAAACACAACCGTCGACTGTGGGAAGGCATTGTCCACAACAGTCGGACATGTATAAGGAATAGCTTGGACATAGGAAAAGGTGCCATCCTACCAATGAGTAGAACAGGCTGGCAAAATCCGGAAGGCAGCTGTATAATCCGAACGTGTATGTGACACAGTCGAACGGGTAGTACCCGGATACACCAACCAAGTAATGAAAGTGAAGTATGGGCGTGTACCTATGTGCGTGAGGTATAGCATGCAGAAAGCAAACATGGCAGGGTAGTCCACACAATCATAAAGGTACCCAACACATATAGGGTAGTCAATGTGTAACTCTGGCCATGTCATGGGCCAACAACCAAAGTAGTGCTCTATGGGGTGTGAGGAATTTGCGTGTGAGGGGTGGGTGTTTAATGGTAAATTCCTCAAAGGCGATACTTGTGTCATATGCAGAAAAGGTGAACCGGAGGTGTATGAGGGGGCAGCGGGTGAAGTGGAAAGAAACACAACCTCATGTAGAAACAGCTGCAAGACAAGCAGACAGGCCATAGCGTAGAACACAATCCCACAAACATATGAATATGAAAATATGTGAGACAACTGTATAGATACGGCACCGTCACATACCCACAGATGTGTCCTGATGGAACTGGCCATAACAAATGCAACACACCTGGATGCATAATAGCCTACCCAGCATACCCTCCACAACACACAACCTGCCACCATACCAGAACATCCATCAAATCCAGCTGTACTTAGTCCACTGGTTTGTTGCAGAAACAGCTACACACAGTGACCCTTATGCATATATAGTAGGTATTGTCACCCTAGGCAGTGTCAGGATTGCAAACCATGTATCCCCTGCATGTAAAACCCCCTGCACGTTTTCGTGAAGCCACAAAAATCTTTGTTATCTAACTTGTTTTGGTCTAGTCCAATTTTTGGGATATCCCTCATGGGATGACCAACTTGTGTAAATAGTAGAATGGGTATGACGACATGATGTCCAATCCAGTAGATATCTGGACACAAATCAAAACGTGCAGTGGAGGTCCATGACACTGTCCAGCCCTAAGTGGGCATGCATAACCTACCACCCAGGATAAAACACCTTCCCGTGATGCACGTGTCCAGACACGAATAGGAGGGAGAATATAATGCACACATTTGCAAAGTGGAAAACGGCATGAGGGTGAGGAAGACACTGACGTAAACAGGTCAACCCTGATCAAGTGTGAGGGACACTGACTGTGTGCAGTCATGACTGACTATACCTGTCAACCTGTGTGAGCAAGATATCTGGACAGAGCCATGAATATAAGTGAGACAAAGGTCCAGAAACAGGGACAATCTGTAAAGATAGCTCTTAGAAACATAAAATTTGATAGAATAACAGTTTGCACATTGGCATTAATGTCTGGAGTATGAAGTCTAAAACCCAACTGTCTGTCAGCACGTTCCGACTGCAGTCTTTAATGCTGAGCTACTGCTGTGCCAGAACACAACAGCGTATTACAGAAGTCCATGCCATACCACTCAACTGTCCGAATATTCGCAGAATGACTAGGGTCACCACCTGTCCCACTTTGCGAGTAACAGTCCCTCTGTAGGCAGTTGTGTCCTGTGAAAAAAATCAAGACATAGCAAATGTCCTGAGAGTTTAGGACAATGTTATTTCCTAATTTACTTTAATAGTCGCATAAAACAGTAATTTTATATATGAATCCTCAATATGTTATGTGAAGTAGCATAAGCAATTCAAATGTTACTAGAATAAGCTATTATATGTACAAAAAAGGTTAAAGTTCTGTACTATGCACGGCTGTAGGTATGTTTTGTCCTGGAAAATCTGACATCTCTACAGAACATGTCCCACTTTGGGCAGTCAAAAGGGTGGCAACTCTAAGAATGACCACAGGTTCGCCTCATAGTGTTGGTGTGTGCCTCCGACAATCTGCACCAGTGTGGTAAATAGCTGAGGATTGATGTCACTAAATAATGAGAAATATCCTGAGTATAAGACTCCACAACCTGCAGAAAAGTCATGCTAATGCAAAACCTAACATTCTATCAACGTTCTACGCTTGTAAGAGCAATCGTTAAAATGTGTCCCTAATTGTCTCCCCATCGTGTAGGTTTTGCGCAGGTTCGGTGCTCTAAGAGGTTGAGAGGTATGGTCCATACATATTTACAGGAACAGTCCTTCACACTTGTGTAATGTACAACTGCATACCTGTAGTCACTTGATGTCCAAAAATAATAATCCCTGTATGACTGTATACAGGTAATAGTCAAATGTGAATGGGAACACCCCTCACCGTAGAGTATGGACTGTAACAACCCCACCCATAATATGTAATGCCAACATAATAAGCTGCTGACAGGTGCCCAAACACCTGTGTCTATAAACACAGGTAAAACTTCAAAATAGGGAGATAATCCCTGTCCATATGCTTCGTCTGACATTTGACCTCGGCCAGGGAAGTTCCGTTCACCAGGTGGACAAGCCTAAACCCAGACCACTACATGAACATCCTGACAATCAAAGACCTGTATGTGGCTGGACTATATGCCTTGGTGTTCTGCATATCCTCGGAGTGATTAACAATGCAGCCGGAGTCCACAGCAGTAGGCAATAGGGAATGTGTAATATGTAGTACCGCCTTTTTCCCAGCAGGAGAATGGATGCCTGTGTTGTAGGTGAAGCGGTGAGGCATATGTTGATGTAGCTAAGTACTATGGGTATGCATATCAATGAGGGAGAACACCAATAGAATAGTGGTTCCGGTATCCGGCCAACGTGAATGCAGTCCTGGTTGACCTACGACCATTGCACATATAACTTGAAAGTGTAATGAAAGCGTTCGTGTTGTACACACATTTAAATATGTAAATGTGAACGTGTGTTTCACAGTAGTCCATAAACTGGAATACAGATATGTAACTGTTACGGTCAGAATTATGAAAGTTCACGTAAGCGCAATTATCTATGAAACATATGTAACCCACAATAAGGATATGCAAGTGCACCTGCGCGTGTGTAATCCGCTCACAGAATAGAAAATGAATGGTATTTTCCCCACGTTCTATGTACATGGCTCATACCTGTTAACCCCGTAAAGTACGAAACCGGACAAAGCCATGACAACAACTGGTACAAGTAGGGACAATCCCCAGATATTGCCCTAACAAACATAGAAAGTGGATAGAATAACAGGTGTGTCACTAGCATGGATTCTCTGAAGGGTATGAAGTCGTAACCTGAAATGTTTGTCATTATTTACCAATGTCAGTCTTTAATATATAGGCTCAAGCTCAATGCCAAGAAATGTATAGTTATCCCCTTTGGGAAAAAACATGTATCCGTGAATTACCTTATAGGTGACAGTACACTAAACACCGAAAGTGGGATGAGAGACTTAGGGACACAGGTGGACAGTGATCTCACCTTTGATAACCACATCGCTACAACAGTCAGAAAATCCTTCTATGTGGCACACCTCATCACTAAGGGCTTTTTATCCAGAAAAAAGGAGGTCATTGTCCCACTGTACTCATCCCTCATTAGACCCATTATAGAATACAATGCCCCATTTGGTATGTACCTCTCAAGACATCTGCAACAACTGGAAAGGCCGCAGAAATACCTCACTAAAAGAATCACAGGCCTAAAGCAGATGCCCTACACTGACCGCCTTAAAAAACTCCAGCTATACTCTGTCACATATCGTCTACTCAGAGGCGATCTCTGCTTAACATACAAGGCCATGTCAAACCCAGAGTTGTTGGACATGCTACACTTAAAGAAATCTCAATCCCTCAGAGCCACATGCTCCAGGGATCTAAACCTTGTCATCACAATAAACAAAACATGCCGGAGGGATAGGTTCCTGAACCAGAGACTCCCCAGACTCTGGAATAGATTGCCCATACATGTCAAACAGAGTGCCTCTTTGGTCCTCTTCAAAAGGAACCTTGACAATTGGATGGGAGAAAGGAAATTCGCCCCGGGGATCATGTCAGTCGCCCTGCTAGACAGGGGTCCAGGGAAGTAAATAGTGTGGAAAAAAATAGCCAGGGAATTGTTCTGGCTAGGCTTGTATAGGCCCTAGGGCTGATAGCCTAGTACCAACCTATGAACCTATGAATCTATGAACCTATAATGATATGCCACTAACTTGCCAGATAGACACAAGGTTATGAAAAACAGACCAAAGATAAGACGCAAACAGCTGTACATGCAGCGGAAATCTGTACAGTTGAAAGGTATGATATGGAGATATATATACACATATATCCACAGACATAATCCAAAGCAAATTACGAGATGAGGAATGTACAGACATATGTATATATGTAAATATATATATATATATATATATATATATATATATATATATATATATCTATACACACACGATACATAAATAGATATATACACAACAAACATATGTCCCTGTACCTATAACACATGTACATAAATAGGTCACAGTATAGCTAATATGGATAGACAGACAGACATGCATGAAAGGAGAATACACCGATGGCTTCCAAACCACTGCCTGGAAAGTACCAGTGTGACAGGGCCTGCAAGATCTACACGTTAAATATGAATATAGGTGTTCTTTGCAGGACCCCAAAAATTGATCCTGTACGAAGTGCGAACCGTCATTGATGCGAAAGATGTCACAGCTGCAACTATGATATAGCTGTACATGCAACGGTAGCAGGTTCAAGGGTAATAACACATAGGTCGATTGAATGTATGACATACGAGCTGATATCCGCAGAGTGGGGAGTGCTCGGAAGTGTCCTCACACTTTATTATCACTCACATTAAACATGTCTAATGGGTACTGTGGAGGTGTGTCAGGTATGAGAATCATGGGTATGCAGAATTGGGCCAAGGTGTTGGCTGGCACAGATCTATTAGGTACGCCCCATGGGAGTGATCAATATACCTATGTGGGTATAGCACATGCCTATATTCTCCAAAAAGGTGCAACGCATCTACTGGATATTGTGTAAACCATTGGGGGAAGATGTAGGGACCTATATCAGTGTCATGTAGGCGATTATCATGGATGGACATGCGTACGACCAAGATGGTAACCATACCTGTCAGAATGTCAGAATAAGACAGCTGGACTAAGGCATAGTACACGACAGACAAATAGGGACTATATTAAATATACCTCAGACAAAGTCAGACCGTTGATAGAATAATTGCGCAGTCAGGAATACGAATGTTATGAGAGTTAGTAATCATGAAATAGAAATGTCAGTCATGATTACCTAACTGCACAGTCCGTCATGGCTTGCCAGCAATCTACCAGAAAGGCACATCATTATGACAAATGTAACAGAATCATAGGTCAAACCCCAGGGCGTATACCCATAATGTGTACAGGTGAGAGGTATAAAGGTAACCCGTCCTAATGAAATGTACAGAACTAGTGATACTAGGTGGACAGGTGAGAAGAAAGACGTCAGGACAAATGACAAAACATGTACAAGTCATAAGCATGTTTGTCCACAAATGTGAATTACAATGTATGGCCTGTGAAAGTCAATGTGGAAGGTTAATAGACTCAAAAGACATGTGTCCCTCAGGGTGTCATGCAGTGTCACCGATACAGTGTCCAGTCCCCCATACTCGTACATGAGCTCTGCCACTGACGGAAAGTGCAAATACCGGCGTACACATAAGGTACATGATGGAATAATTAGTGTGGATAAGCACCTGTTGGCCTGTGTGAGGAATATAACCCTGTGGGTGGGTGTGTCCTGCAATAGGAATGTAATGGTAACTGGCCTGTGATGGCGCCATGTATTGTGTGTTTTGGCATAAGAAAACTGATGTCCAGTATCAGAAACATACCTCGCAACTGTACGAATGTGCAGATGTATGCCTCATATGTGTGGTGTGTTCCTCTCACAATCTGTACCTGTCTGCCAAATACCTGAGAACTGACATCATTAAATAATGCTAAACATATGTGTTTAAGACCCCAAATCCCTCAGAAAGGTCATACTAATGCAAAACCTATAATACTGTCAACTATCTAAGTTTGTAAGAGCAATATGTAGAATCTTCCCCTATCTATCCCCCCATCATGTTAGGCTTTGTACAGATGTTTTGCACTAGGAGGTTGATAGGTATCATCAGAAACAGATACATGTCTGAGGAAACAGCATTATCGACCACAAGATAACTCAGAAGGTATGAAAAGCGCTGCAGTAGGAAGTTCATCCGCAGGAATGTGCTGACATGTCAAATGACACAGCAGTCTACAGGAAGTACCTATAGGGTGTCACCTTTACCAGTGATGACAGTGGGACATACCCACAGCCATGCATACACCACAAATAGACATAGCACACAGCAAAGCCTAGGCTGTGATACACGAAGCCTCCAGCGTGTATGGATTGAGTGAGAGTACAGCAAGGAAAGATGACTGCCAGGCTATTCAGCAAACACCAGTAGGGGCGTGCAAGACCGCCCATAACACGAACATTGCACGGACAATGTTGGGATTTGCAACATACCTCATTTGTATGCGTAAGCTATGCAAATGATGTAATTACATGATACATGAAACAGTAAGCTGTCCATGCAAGAGCAGAGTTATGTGCAGAAATGTACCCGGATGTTATGCGACTAACGTTTTGCACGTTGCTAAACGGAGCAATGACAGCTGCAAATACAGTATGAATACAGTCGAAGAAGCATGCCAATGTCCAAGTCCAAGGCCAGTGGCGGCTTTGTCCATTGGATATCAATGAACCAGTAGTTGTCCTCCCCCGATCCCTGGTGTGGAAGCATAGCGCAGTGCCACGAGAACACACTGCGCTTCAAAACAAGACATATGGATAATATACATACAAAATGTAGGTTTAGTTAGATGTTAGTACGCCATGCAGATGAATGGCAAGCTGGAGACAACATGGCTACTGCGTACTGGTACTTATGTGTGGAAACACTCTGTCAGCGATGTAACGAAGCATTTGTAGGCAATGTGAGGCAAGTGAGGCTGAGGATAGTGAATCACAACATGTCATGCCATATGGGCCAAGCCTCTACAGTGTAGTGTAGGTTAAGCGGACTATTAGAGTAGAAGATAGGTGACAACATGAGTGTGTATGTATAAAACACTGTAACCTCACCGGAGCAGTGTCACATGTGTGCTGTCAGTACTCAGTGGAAGAGGCGTGTCATGAGCTATCCTAGCGAACATCAAGAGACTGACGGCGTACGCCATGGATACCACTGATGTGACCTGCAAACCTGCCCACAGTGTGTCTGTGCCCATGCGCGCCAGTAAGCCCGAGTAAGCATGTGTGCACGCGTGTTAGCCCATGTGCGCATGTGGAGTGTGGAAGAATGAGTAAGCTAGTGTACGGATGGTGAAGCCTGTGTAATATCGTGTATGTGTTTGTAAGCATGTATACATGTGTACTACATGCATCACACACGTACTGCACACACAGACACACATGCTGCCAATACTACACACATCAGTGAAATGGCACATGGATGGAGGACACATCATCAGAAGTAACAGTGCTGTAAACTATGCTACAGTAATGGTCATATCTGCAATGCATCATGCCTGCTGAAGTACACCTGGAAGTAACACACTGTGTGTTAACAGCATGCTAACATCAATACAGTGGAATAAAGCTACCGTGTGCAGCAGCACCAGGTTAGTCAGATCCTGCATCAATGTTACACATCACAGGTGGTGGCACAGGTGACATCATATGCACAGGGTGTGGTGTTAACATGTCCAGAGCTGTCATAGAGCCATCCAATGTACACGTAGGTGTGTGTGTGTGTGTGTGAGGGACAACAGTTATTGCATGGCCCAATGGTGGTGCAATGGGTGTGTGTGTATGTGATAGCCGTAGCTGTTTGTGGTAAGTGTGTGTGTCTGCAGGCACAGCATGTGTCAGCCATATACAGGAGGTTGTGGGACAGTCACAGACCGTACCTGCCAGGCTGTAGAGATCCCCATTACTGGCCATGGACACCCCTCCATGCATCCAACACAACCCAGTCGTGCACCTGTCAATGTATACACATACAGTCATGGGATCTGTACTACAACCTGTGGATAAACGTGCATCTGTAATGTTAACCTGAGGTGCATAGAATTGATAGTTACTACAGATGGATATGAGCCATACTCACACTCCAGTGTAATAACCACTGCTGACTGTTGCCGAGATCTGCATACGACCAGTCAAAGGTGCTGCACTAACATTGTTTCCAATGCCCATGTAATACCCAGCAACACAATAACCGGTCACTACACATGTATAACCCACGATCACTACAGCACACAGTATGTGCACTATCACAGATCCATAGCAGATGTACATACATCCAAGGTGCTCACGTACAGACAATGCAGCACAGTCAAAAGTGATAATCCCAACATACATATCTATATACAATATACATTTTATATATATATATATATATATATATATATATATATATATATATATATAGCTATATACATATATATATATATATGTAGATAGATACATACACACACACACACACACATGTGGCAGGGTTGGGAGCATTACATAAACATAAGCACTATACCACACAACAGCAATACGCAGTTACAAAACATGCTACCGTGATCAGTGGATCACATGATTCACACAGGCACATGTCTAGCCTGCAGACAGCAGCATCAAAGGCAAAGACGCCGCACAGATGTTATAGAGAGTGAATACTGTAAAAGCAATGTACTGTTGTCATGCAGCTGGAAACACACCCACCCACACACACACACTTGGCAGGGCTGGGAGTCAAACATACACCTAACTACCCTAACACACTACAGCATGATGCATTTACAGAACGTGCTACCGAGATTACTAAGCACAGCAGTCCCAGAGGCAGACATCTAGGTGCGTGTCATCATCCGCAAAGGCAAAGACATTGGTAGGAAACTGCTGTGGTGTGCGGCATCTAAGAGCAAGACTGAGTCCCCAGGCGGATGGGAGCATGCGCGCAAACACACACACACACACACACACACACACACACACACACACATACACACACACACACACACTTGGCAGGGCTGGGAGTCGAACATACACCTAACTACCCTAACACACAACAGCATGACGCATTTACAGAACGCACTACCAAGATTACTAAGCACAGCAGTCCCAGAGGCAGACATCTAGGCGTGTATCATCATCTGCACTGACAAGGACGCTGACAGGGATTGTATAGAGAGTGATCAGTTTGAAAGCATACAGACATATTACTGTCCCACGGTACACGTAGACAAACTCACGGCAGTGGTGTGATCATGGCAACATAAGATGTACGGTGCACCACAACAACATGATATAGTCACGGGATGTCCCACAGACAGTACACCCTTCAAGATAGTCGACCAGTGTGTACTCCGTAGGCATCCATCGTGATGTTGACAATGGACATCTGTTGGCTGGATGACCACCATGGCTATACAGGATGTCAACGGCCATGTACAGAAGGACATCACCGGCACAAGGTGTTACTGGGCATGACCACACGCTTAGTAATACACGTCCGTTCGGACTGTACTGTGTGTCGATCTACGCAACGGCGTACTGGGCATGCTCACACACTTAGCAGTTGCAAAGGGCCGTCTTGCATGCAGACGGAGTCTCAACTCGCAAGGGTTCAGTTGGGACTGTAATGTGTGTCCATCTACACAACAGCATAATGGGCATGCTCACACACTTAGCAGTTGCAAAGGGCCGTCTTGCATGCGGACAGAGTCTCAACATGCAAGGGCTCAGTTGGGACTGTCATGTGTGTCCATCTACACAACAGCGTACTGGGCATGCTCACACACTTAGCAGTTGCAAAGGGCCATCTTGCATGCAGACGGAGTCTAGACATGGAAGGGCACAGTAAGGCATAACTGTCCCCATGCACAGAGCGGTCACACACATGCAGTGACCAGCACATGCTCAGCTGCCATCACAGCTGTCACAGGTGCAGATCCCAGATGTACACACTGCAGTCTACACTGTAGCCCCCGAGACATCACCATGTCGTTGCTGCAGCAGTACACAGCCATACATTACCACAACACAGTGTGACACATGACCAGTGGACTGTACAGAGGTCTACAGCAACTTTGCAGGGTACACATGTACTGACAGGGTTCCAACAGGTGTTATGCATTGCAAGTATACCACTATACATGACCAGGTCAGCTCAAGACATACCAGGGGCCCCGGGTGGTACACAGCTGTGACACGAGTGTTGCTGTACACCAACAAACATGCATGTTTGGATATGTCAAACATGTGATTGTAGTGGATGTGTGCATGGACCACACACAACACATATGTACATAGCTAAGCCTTTGCTGTCCCCCATGCAGAACAGTGGCCTAAGCAATCATATGCACGCAAATGGAAGGTGGGTCCATGTCTGTTGAATGCTCACAGTACAGGAGGTAGCAATGTCAGAGGACACATTCCCCTGTAGTAGTCGCCCATGACACCCATGATATCATACCACAGTCCATGTGTCATGTATGTCAACACACATGTCCACCAATAGCAATGCATACAAATATGGCTACAGGAGACACATGTAGGACCAACGCACATGTACAATCTGTACTGTGCATGCAGCAACCATGCATGTGCAGTGGCCGATGTCCGTACCACAGCTGTGCCCAACTACAACATGCAGTCGCAATGCAGCCCCATCATTGACACCTGTATATGGTGACATACAGACAGTACAGTTGGTTGTACATCCAGTATGGAGGGATCTGTGTACATAAAGTGGTGATCCACCTGTGTAGATGTAAGTGTGCCAGGGATGGCTCACAGGTGTGTCACACGCCACCCTCCCATGCCATGTGCAAACAGTACGCTATGCCACTGTTACTTGATGGTGATGACTTAACGCATACACAGTAGTCAGGTGTAGCCAACTGTATGTCACATGACACCTGTATCACTGACATCCACCCATGTGCACATAGCCACACAACTGCCAGACATAGCGTTGGTACACATACTGCGGACAGTACCGCTGCATGTCTATCAAACAGATCATCTTATGGCAGGTGTATCATTCCCAGCACTGTCATGTGTGTCTGCTTGTGTGACCACACATGTCACATATGGTGGGGACTACGTCCCAGATGTAACCCATCCCTGTACACTGTTGTACAGATCTGTACATACTGCAGTGTGGAAAGCATGAGATCGGCAGGTGTGGTGCATCACACACATCGGCTATCCGTGCACACATATCTGGTCACCACAGTGTGTCTGTGTATGTATGTATGTATGGCTGTCTGGTGCTTGGTGTGAGGGTGTATGCTACCATACTGTGGAAACAGGATCACTAACCCCTCATGGTGATGCAGTCTACTACCCTGTTGATGCCCTCAGTCCCAGCCATACTGGCTACCTGTGCATTCCCTTCTCTGTGCCACGTCGTGTGGGTGCAAAATACTGCAAGGGTGATGGCCACATAGGCATGGGTCCACACATAAACACTATGGGGTGTGTTATAGTGCTGTAGACCCCCTTGAATGTGGCCATGTACCTGTACTGTGACAGGGTATTACTGCTACACAGTGTGGCCTCATGCTATCAGGTGGCCTCTAACATCATCATTGGCCTGATCGCTGTGTACAACCCCTGCACCATGTCAACATACCTGTAATGTTTCCCGGTATGTATGTCAGATCTCTGTCCATTGTAGCCTGTTCAACTGACCACATGCTTCAGGTGCAGTATATGTGTGGACATCTGTGTCATGTTCAGACATCTGTGTCATGTCCGACTGTCCAACAGTCGGGTTGAGGATGCGTTTAGCATGCTGATATTGCCATACGTACCTGTGAGTACTCCACAGTTACACATGGGGGACTGCAAACACTGCTACCTGTCGGCACATGCCAGTACACCATGGGAGGGAACCAGGGCATTACCAACATGCTGTTACTGTTGTAACCGAGACACATACTGTGAACATATCACAATGCATGCTGCACCTGGACTACATGGTATGACTGGTGCATGTTGACAGTATACCACTGATGTCACATACACATCTCTCAGTATTCACACATGTCCAATGCAACATACACATCCCTCAATATGCATACACAAGTAATGTGAGATACATCTCTCACATCCTAGTAGTCACACACGACCAATACAACATACACATCCCGCAATATGCATACACAAGTAATATTAGATACACCTCTCACTATTCTGTTCACCCTGTGCATCAGACCATATGAGCATATCCCTGCACCGATGGTGTGGATGACAGGGATGTGGCACAGGCTTCATCATATGCACAGAGTGATACTGTTTGCCAGGGGCATAGGCTGCACCAATGGATGACATCATGTGTGCAGGTAAGGGCCAGTGATTTGAATGGACATGTATGTTCCATATGTATGTGGGTGTTGTGGAGCCCTACAGTTGTGTTTTCTGTGTGCGTGTATGTGTGCACACAGTTCTGTCATTTGTGAGGCCTACACAAGGGTATTATGGACAGCTCCAGAATGTACAGACCAGGTTGTACAGCTCACTGTGACCGGACACGGCCATGGCCACATGTCCTGTGCCTGCCAGGGGTTACACGGGCACTACCAGGCAGAGGTACAGAATGACTACTGTTCAACGACACATGGCCACTGGAACCGTGTCCCCGCTGGGAACGTCCAGGGCCACGTCCACGTGGCCTGCTGTGACCTGGTGTGGACATTGCAGCACCAGCTGCACTGCTACTGCTACCGGCACTATGGGAGTGGCCATGTGAGGTGGCACGCTCGCGTTGACCTGCACTAGGTGGTGTAGCTGGCCTACGTCCATATGTCCTATGCCTCACCCCTACCAAATGTTCCAGCACAGACAGCTCACACTCACGGATTGCCATGCCACGGTCGAGGATTCTTACCATGTCACCCAATCGCCTGTCCAGAACATCAGCAAGCTGCTGTTGAGCACCTGCCAAATCCCTGGATGTTGTTGCTTAGGGTACTGATAGCAGCCCTCTGCAGCCTCTGCCCTTCTCTGTTCTGCCATTCGGCATGTGCCTGTACTGCCATTACAGTCTGGAACATGCGTCTGGTGATCCCAGCTGCTGCTCTATGTCCTGCAGGTGCATGTCTGCCAGAGGTCCTCCTATGAGCAGCACCAGCCACATGCCTGTGTGACACATCTACAGTCAATATACTGCCACCATGGTGTGGAGACACACCTTCTGTAGCCACCACACGTTCCTGTTCAATGCTAACAAACGATGACTGTCCTTCCTCTATGGCCACTGTAGATGCGGTATGTGTTGGCAGCTGAATTGTGTGCGGGAAAGAGGGGGACATAGCTGGGATGGCAACCGTTGGCACAGATTGACCCTGACATCCCTGCCTGTACCTCATGCATATGTTCATCACTGCTAGCAACTGTGGGGACACTATCAGATGGACCACAGGAGGGTAACGCACCTACATCACCTGTGAATGCAAAGAAATACTCTACATTACAATAGACACACACACACACACACACACACACACACACACACACACACAGACACCGACACACAGACACCGACACACAGACACACACACTGACACACCGACACACACACTGTCACACCATGCATGTGAGATGACAGATGGCATGCAGCATGCTTGTGATACAGCTGACAGCATGCAGCTCAGACATCAATAGTGTTTGCAAGCATACCCCCTGGAATGCACACTACAGCAGGCAGGTGACATATCATTATCCATGCAATTCACACGATCATGGTAGTATGCATGCATCCCCATGATACACCATGTGGACCAGAACAGGATAACAGTACACATGGCTGATGTGACCTTGACATGTAATCTGCTGACATGTTCATTAACATGCATGCATGCCTGACACAATGGTGTTGTGACACATGTACAGCATTGTACTGGGAATCACATTGTGGTGTTGTCCATATACCCTACAGATAGAATGCATGTTGAGCAAATGTGCATGGGCATGGTAGGGGACTGGGTCATCTACATTGCTGTACAGTGTGATGTACAGACACTGTGCTATTGCATGGCATCATGAGGCATCTATATTGCTAAACAGTGCATGTTATGTACACATTGCATATCCAGAACTGCATGCATACCTATGACATACCTGTGGATTGTGACCTATGATGCTGAGGTATATACACACCCAACCATGCTGTGTCATGTGTCAGGTCACTGGAGGACATACAGATTACACCCCTGCATGATGACTACAGAGTGTTAGCTGCCTGGCAACGATGTCCACACATAGCGGACCTGTCACGTCACCATTTCACACATGACATTGATGTACCACGCACACATGGTGCACAGCTAACAGTGATGTCCTACGGCAGGGGGGAAAAGTACTGTTTCTGTAGCCTGGTGTCACTGTCAGTGGAATCTGTGAAGGTGACTACCATCATGCTATGACACAGACATCATGTTCAACACATCTTATGAGGTACATGTCACTGACACCTTTGCTAGCTGTGCACAAGCAGTTATGATGTGCAGCATACCACATCACCTGTACAATCGGTCTAGTACAGCTGTACTTGGACCATGTGTGGACAAAGTGGGACAGGGTGTATCCACATCCCGTCTTCTGTGTGGCTACATGTCTCTGGCCATCCCCCATGGCTATGTGTGCACATGTGTTGGTCATGTATGTGATGGCCATCTATCACACATGTCTGTGTTGTCCCATATGACATACACCCATAGATGTTGGTTATGTCACCATCCACAGGGCTATGCAGACAACAGGTGTATGTGTGGTATGTGGGGTATGGTTTATGGGGAATTGTGACAATATTGCAACCAAAATGCTACGTGTCTCGGACATGTCAGATGGAACATCACAATGTGTGAAACCTTTGCAGGGGCATATAACACAATGGTGACGCCTGTGGTCTGCCCATATCACAGCTCACTGTGCGGTACTGCTTTGTGTACCACACATTCTATTCCACTGTATAGTACATATGCCTCCATTGTAGAACACCTCCACCGTTGTATGCACAGCTGGACACACATGTAGCAATGACAAATACTGTAGTTTCATGTCTGTGTATCATTTCAGTTGTATATATTGCACATGGGTGGCCTGTGTGGATGATGGGTGATGCAACCTGTATATCCATGTATTAACTGGCCACATGGTGAATAGATCTATGCTTTGACATGCCTGATACTGATGATAGACTCACCTGCAACGGACTCTTGTCTGTGCGGCATGCCAGAGATACCTGTATAGGGTGACACAGCAGTATGAACATTATCCATGACTGTATGACAGCCACAGGGTGCACAGTGCAGGGTAACACATTCACCTGTACAATAGCATATAGTCAGCACATGTGTGCATACCATACCTCTCAACCTCTTAGAACAATAAATGTGGACAAAGCCTACTATGATGGGGGACATATATGGACAACTGTGACATATTGCTCTTACTAACCTGGATATTTGAGAGACCAATAGGTTTGCATGCACATGGGTTTGCAACGGAATGTGCAGTCATAGACACAACTGTATGTCATCATTTAATGACTACATTCCTCAGCTATTTGCCAGAAAGGGACAGATATTAAGGGGAACACACCGACAATATGAGGCAGACATCTGGACATCCTGCAATTACCTGTACAGTTCGGAGGTATGGTGCATACACAGGGTAGCATAAAGCATGTGTGCTCACATACCTTGCATATGTTGTTACATTACATGATGCACACTGACACATGCACATACGTGGAATATACTGGCCATATGTTCAGTACTGACTTACCAGGCAACTCCAGGCTCATTGGTTGGGAGACACCCACCTCCACGATGGCAGCTACTGTTTGTGTGGGCTGTTCCGAGGGTGTTCCCAGACTGGCCAGTAGCTCCTCCATGTGTGTGAGTGAAGCTGGGTTGGTGGCCACCACCCGTACCACCTTGTTCTCTGGCAATTGCAGTGGCACGCTATTTTGCATGACGTATGAGGTCCGTGCAGTGTCTGCGCACCTGCTGAGAGGTGCAGTTGTGTCCGCCCACTTCATTGACCCTCCTGCAAAGATCCTGACACAGGTCATCCTGCTGCTGTGCATGCTGTGGCACGTGGCTAAATAAAGCCTCGTAGTTCTCATGGAGGTACGGTATTACGACATCATCCTCCTGTCGGCTATATGCTAGTAGGCATGTACGCGGCATTATCTGTAAGACATGATGAAGGTGACAGGTCACATTTACAGACATTTACAGTGATACTGCTGCGCATACATTCTAGTACATTCACACAGTTATCTTTGCAAATCAACATGACACTAACACAACTGGCATGTATGTGTCCCACACATGTAACACCCAGTATGCATTAGATATCATCCCCATATATGTGTGTCACCTCATTAGTGTTCCTACTGCATATGACATCAGTCTCTATGTGGACATGTCTGTTTGCATGCACTGGTGTTCTTACCTATCCACCCATGCCTGATGTATCCATGGTAATGCTGTTGACTCAGATGCTGTGGATATGTCACATATCAACACAGACACATCTTTACTAGACTTGGGCAGTGACAATTCACCAAGTACGCATGGAAACCTGTACATGCATCTGTTTTTCCATAGACATCTACAATGCATAGCTGTTCAACATCCTGCCATGGATCACCTGTGTTGCACATGTGATAGACATGGGACAATGGCTAGTCGGACGTCATTCGCAGGTAAGGTTATCGGCTATAGCATGTACGGGCTGGGTTTCCTAGCTGTATCCGACACACATTACGCCACCACGAGGGGCATCAGTGACACTTTACTGATCCAGATAGATGATACTACATCTACCATACGCCCATCACACCATGTATGGCAGGGGTGATATGTGCAGCTATGTGGACAGGGCTGCATGGTATGGCGGGAGTATGTCACAGGTATGGCACAGGGATCTGTCCAGCATGTGGCCATCCAAGTAGTAGGACGGTGGTTGTCCATGACGTATGTCTTTCAGATCAGGCTATGGACATGTAGCATGTCTAACAGCATAGTGTTGCATATGTCTGTATGCAAGGTGAATAGCATGCTGCATACTGGAGGTGAGTATTGTGGAGGCTGGTATCGGTCATCCATGCATGGGCCCTACCCCTGGAGGGTGATGTGTATTCCAATATTGGTCACACGGGTGCTGTGTATGCCTGTCCAATGATCTCTGTGCACATGGATACCACCCTGTCATGTCATGGGTACCTCGGATGACTACCTAAAGGGCCAGGGAGATGTCTCCAGCTCGGGGAGGTGTACTACACTACACCATCCCTAACACAGTGTCCATACTGTTGACCACAGCCTAGGTGTTTCCTAATGGGTACGGGGGTATTCCCCTACTGGTGTCATTGCTGATATCATCCACCAGAATGTGCACATATGTCACACACATCACACACACAGCCCATTCTGTATGTTGTTCACAACACTGTGACAACAATTGCCCATAGGTCATGGCCATTCACATCATCACATACACAGATGGCTGACATTTGTCTGTTTGGTATGGGCTACAATGCGGGTGGGGTATAACACATTAACCCTGGTTTACTGTAGCTGACACTGTGTGATATGCACATGTCACTGTAGCACCTTTGGTAGCTGTGAGTCTGTCAACAGGCCACTAGTAGAACACTCCTGTGACATACACAGGCATCTGTAGCTGAACATCCGTACTGTCTTGTACATCTGTACTGCTAACATCTACATTGATAATGGTTCATGAACCTGCAGACCATACCCGGCAGTGTTCTGATGCTGTGCCACCAGTCATGACTGTTGTCAACACATGTGGGTTGATAGTATACAACACCCTATCTGTAATGTGTAGGCATGCTCAGCACTTGTTCAGAGCTTCTTGGCACGTTATGAGCTACTGCTTAGTTTAGCACACATTTCACACCAGTCCTCACAGGTACACTGTCTGTCCATACATTTCCAGCTTGATAACTGTACACAGCTGTCGTACACACATCACTCATGTACCTCGTGAGACATGGTGGTTTCTATGGACTATCCACCTGCGATGTACCACTTATATACAGGCATGTCCAACTGGCATGTACCAGTGCTATTGCCTGTCACTATGATGACTATGTTGTACATGTGGCAATAGAGCTATTCTCATGTCCACAGTCAGTGCACACCTCCCAACATACAACAGTACAGCCTGTGGGGGATGCACATATGCATCCCTGCTGGGGATTATACTGTCACCAACCCTGACTGCACCTGACAGTCATGTGGGGTTGTGCAACATTGGCAATGCACCCCACACATCACATGGTCCCACATGATCCCAACCACAGGCCACACATACGGAGACACCTTGTACAGTACCCCTCCATACTCTGTGTGGGCACCGACAACAGCCCACATCGCCAAACACAATCACACCAACCTATAGCCCACAGACACATGTGCCCATCACATACAGCCAATAGGGTGTCAGAATATACTCAACACACCTGTCTTAGGTGACTGTTGGCAGTCACACTGCTGTTCCACTCAGCAGGCTACACAAGGCGATAGTCACTTACATCCTGCTGTCCAGTAACTGGTTCTGCAACATAACCTATGCACACATGCCACAAGTCAGCAGGTACGGTGTGACTCCCCTTCCATGTTTATGTGACAGAAGTTGTCACTCAGGGCACAGACTACGTGTGCAGGGACATGCAATAGCCCACCAATGTTGTCACCCTGCTGGTGTGGTCCACGCCCTGGGAAGCATTTTGCGTTCATCCGGACCTGTTACCACTGTACTATGAATGACTGTGTCACTCCCAACAGTTGTCCCTGCTTCTGCTGTCATTCCACAGGCATCTAGTATACGGCCACTTTGACAGACCCGACCACACAACATGATGCTGTGGCACAGTTGACCTGCACCTGTCAGCCCTGGGAGTACGGATCACATGTTGGTCTGTTGCTGCTTTTATACTGCCTGTCTTGCACAGTGCCCAATAACAGTCACCACCAGAACGGGAACAGGCTAGTGAAGCATGTGGTCATGCCACACAATGCTTGACATTATCCTCTGTGACACATGCAGGCAAGGCACACCTGATACTGCACCAATGCAATATCTCTGCAGTGACGTGGACCTACCTCTTGGCTCTGCAGAGCACACCTGCAATGACTGAGTATAGACAGACCATACCTCTCAGGCACGTATCTGGACTGGCACACCCACAGCTGAGGTGTCCCCATATTCCACTATGTTGTACACACATCCTGGCTGGTTACTTCGCACAATGCATCACAGGTGCTCCACGTGCATATGACTGTGTCAGGAACTACTGCTGCTACTAATGTGAGACTGACAGTAACCCACACCTAACTGTGATAGCCGCACATGTACTGACACATTAGGCGTACACTGTGCGTGAGTCATAACCTCCTCTCAGCTGGTTCAACCCATACACCACCTCCAAGACCAACAGTATCCTTGACATGGATACTATCAACATGTGACTGCTGTTCGACACCTGCGGTTGTCCCCTCATTGGTGGAATCTGAACATCTGCTACCCACCCTTGTTAGCCACATACTGGCACCACACACTTCACGGCATACACAGTAGATGAGTACTACAACACCAACTACAGATGTCATATGACAGCGGTAGTTGTTGTTGTGACACACATCCAGGTGGACAATGCACATGCAAATGCTGAGACATACCCTAGTGCACTTCAATAGCATGTACATGACAATGTGGTTCATGCTATTCCACACAGAGCCATGCAGGTACACACCAGAATACAGACGACACTCTGGGGGTGCAGTCCCACGGACATACTTTACAACAACAGGTGGGGGCTGTTACACAGTGGTGTATATTCCCATGGGTGGGGTGACTCACTGGTCAGCCTCGGTAGGGCCACAGGATCCCATATCACATACACCATAACTAGCTACATACACATTACTGCGACACATTCCGAGATGTACCACAGGGCATTTTGGTGGTATGTCAGTAGTCGTATGCAATACCCACATCTGCTCACACATACAACTGTCACTCTGGAACATGACATTAACAGGTGATGTTGGCAACATCCTGTCTGATGGCTTTATTGCTAACATTACACCCTCTCACTCCCTGCAGGGCCACATTCCTTGCAGGTACATTGCGGTGTACCTGCAGTCACACCTACACAGTACTGATCTGCACTCTATATGTCCTAGGACACAGGTCCCTTGTCACCCTGCAATATCCTAGGCTGTGATGTCCACAGAACTCTGAACAGCATTTCTCCCCACTGGGGCACCATATTCAGTGATAGCCTTGTACCAGACATTGTGGCCCCTGACTGGCACACAATGACTGTAACACTCCTCACAGGTGGTGCCACACTGCACGACTGTGACTATTGCCCTACACACCTCACTGGTCTGTTATGCATGGCTATAGGGCACATAATCATGGACATCATTTGTCGAGTCTCTGTTGTGCCCCAGTCCTTTGATGCCAGCTGAGTTGGTCTTGTTGGGGCCACAGCATGCCTCCTACACCTGTTGAACACGTTTCCTACAGTTGCCAGAGTTGTTGATGATGACACAGGTGTCCACACAGCCTGCATTGTCCTCTCGCTGCCAATCAGCACCGTTCTCCATTCTGGTATTGACTACATACACATCCACCTGCACATCACAACATATGTCACCGGACGTTATGCAATGTGGCTAATGGACGGGACACACACACTGAGGGTGGCATACCACATCACATACTGCAATCCAGTTACACTTGGCTTACCACAGTACTCAGTCATGGGGCCCTCATGTTCGGTATATGCTTCCCTGAGGTACAGGCTATCACTGAGGGGACTTCCCTGCCTAGCTTTACAGACCACTGCATACCCAGTGCCGTTGTTGCTCCACCAGCTGATACAGACCCCATCCATATGGGTGTCACTGTGACAGATACCAATATGAACATCATGGCCTCTATCTGCATGACACTTGGTGTGTACATCACCTTTGCAGTACACCATTCTCCCACTGGTTATCACATAGGTGTTATTCCCCTACATACATGTTGCATTGTACATGTGTGTAAGACACATGCATGTCGCACACACTCCTGTGATTACCACATTGCCACTGTGGCGTGGATATCCTTCTACATGTTCACACATGTCTGTCCTGGGTGTGTAGCTGGTACATAGGCACCCATTGTACCTCTGAACACCAGACGTATACACACATCCATGGGTACAACACCCCGCGTAGGGTGTACCTTACACAACAGCTTTACATACCCCAACATTAAAATGCCATGATGTTTATTGAGCTACACCTGGTGACGTATGCGGCTTATGTACATACACCACATCTGTACACATTTGCAGACTACATACTCAGGGATGACGTCTGCTGCAAAGACAGGGCCTATGTCTGCAAATATGTTTATGGATATACTCAGCATACACGACATACACAATAGCCACTATGACTATGATGCTCCTGGATATGTGCACACACGCGACTGTGTGTGGCATGTGCTTGGGGGTTGCATTCCCAGACTGGACACTCACAATGCTTTGGGACATGTTTCCTATGTACATCACACATGGACAGTCAGTAACAGTGTTTATGTGATACCTCGCTTGCTGGATGGTGGACACGTACACCAGAGATCACTGCAGTGGCTGTACTGTGCAGTGATGCAGGTTACACATGGCTCTTCTGTTCACAGGATACTACCCTGGAGAGGTGCCACTGGTGTGCACACTGTAGTTGTTGTTACACATTGACTTGCCAGACTGCATGGTACACCACTATGAACCTGTGCAGCTATTACATGTCCTTTGTGCATGGTTACTGGTATAGCCCTACGAGTTAGATTGGCTGTCACGCTATTACAATGTCCCGTGACTGTGGGCCATATGTCTACTGTTATTGTACACGCCAATCATGTTCATGTTTGTCTGTCACATCTCTTCTGCTATTCTAGTATGGGAGTAATGTTTGCGTCCTTTGCAAATGCACAGAGTGGAGTACATAGTTATTTCATCATAACTTTTTATACATATCTTAATTACATAGTACTCACATCACTATATGATACCTTTGTTATGCATCATATGCCTGTTCTCCTGTGTAACATATCTGACGTATCAATCTACTGTACTATACATTACACATGTTTTACATGGTATCCCATAATTCAACCATTACTTGCACAGAGGGTCCACCTTAGACATGTCATTGATGTTATATGCCCATACACATGCGTACTGTTACAGTATATCTACATATACTATCCCCTGCTATGGCACGTACTTATTGGACATACCCCGCCACTGACGGCGGGTCGTATGACATTGTTCTGTTTAACGCCATCATGTTGCATCCCTTGTGGTGTCTGTGCTGTTTACCGTGTGGCCCACTGCTGGACGCACATCTTCTACAAGCATTGGTACAATCAGCGAGACATCACTACATAAATACCATTCCCCACTTTATGCATGGCGGACACTGCTAATCACTGCAAACCAGGCTATGCATACACTGACATTATGTAATTCAGAACATACTATACATACAGTTAGTGTTATACATACCTTGATATCGTTCTGGTGTTTCATCTCTATCTCGCTCCTCTGTATCACTCTTTCAACTGTTATACTGTATGATAGCATACAGTTTGCATATCTGGCAAGTCATCCTTATATACGTCTATAACTGCAACATGTGGTTTACTGCCGCCAATTGGTGGTCTGGTGTGACTAATTACGTGCACTTCAGCTGTGCAGCTACTCCATTTGCCAATTACGCGGCAGCAGTGGGGTATAATTTAATTCTCCACCTGGGCGTTGGCCATTTGCCCTGCCTTCGGGGAGACAGCCTGTATTGTGTTTTGTTGTGTGTAATTGCAACTGCTTTGTGTAGAGCCAAGTCTATTTTGGGGTCATGTCCCCTGTGGATTGTGTGTGATTCTACCTGTGACTGTACCTGTCATCCCACCCGTCTGATAAAGGACTATTGCAAACACCTGTAACATCGCCGTTTGTTCCGTTATACGACGGATACAATTTTTCATGGCGCCTTTAAATGTCTCTCACAAGGTATGTCAATGGTTCAGCAGATGTAATTGACTAACTAGGTGTTTGGGCTGTGGTTACGGTCTGTATTGCTATTGTTTACAGTGTGGGGGATGTAGGTGGGTGTACGTAGCATAACAGTTTTGTGGGGCTTGCATTTCTACGTAGTCCATATGTGTGTGGGCCCCTTCCCTAATTACAGTGCTATCACTTAATAGACTTCTATTATGGGAATTTACTGTGGGCCGTTGTTAATTGGTTTCAATATGGTATACAGGTGCGGTTGATACTTCCATACCTCCAGATGTACGGCGATATGTGCAGAGATATTTGTAAATGAGCACTATCCCGTGTATGTCTGCCCCAGATATTTGCAGTCATTGCAGTGGTGTTGGTGTCAGACCCTCTGTCACATGGCTTGCCACCTTTTCATATGGCCATAGTTGGACACTTGCGGGTCACACAGTGGTGCTTACAGGCTGACATATGGCCACGGTCAGTACACAGGATAGCACATACTTTTATCCTCATTACAAACCTATTGTTCTTGGTCCTTCACTACTTATCGGTTTGCATGTAACATTTCCGTTTCTTACATACAGGCATGAGTATTTCCTGCAACTATTGCATATTATGTGGGATATACTAATGTCCTACACTCACGGACAGTTGCCCTTTCTAATGTTTCCTGTCAGGACACACCTGCCCATGGGGGGCTGTCCCTCCCAATGTGGGACAGGTGTTTACCGCATGCCTATGGATAGCTATACCTGCACCTACCGTAGTCATCTACCTCCGAGTTGCCACCTACAGACACACTATGCGGACACACACAACACACTTTAGTCACACGGGAACACACATGGCACCCTCATCACACACATACACAGGCTACATCACACACAACCACAGTTGTACACGGTACCTACGTGGTCCGCACCGCCGACAGCGGTGACTACATGTCCTTACTATCGGTACTGTTCCAGTACTGTGTTCTTTCTGTCTTTCATCCTCTTGGTTATGCGTGTCGGTGTGTGACACGTTCCATAGTTGGCAGTATCCTGTTTATTTGTACCTCAAAGGTGGTTAGAATGTCGTCGACCTATCTATATATTTACAGATGCCAGTGACCCCTTGTATATCGACATATATCACACTATCGCCCTTTCTATCTGTATTATATATGTGTATATATATATATATATATATATATATATATATATATATGTATATATATATATATATATATATATATATATATATATATATATATATATATATATATATATGTATGTATATATATATATATATATATATATATATATATATATATATATATATATATATATATATATATATATATATATATATCTCGGACAGGGGTGGTGACAGGCATGCTACTCCTTTCATTGTGTGTTTGTCAGTGTATACTGTGTTTCCTAGACTCCGCATGTTTGTGTCTGTACCTGTCACATTACACACCTGCCATAGGTTAAGATTACCTCCCATCCCACTTTGCGAGGGACAATCCCTCTTTGTGCAGTTGTGTCCTGTGAAATATTTGTGAACATAGCAAATGTCCTGCGACTTTGGGACAAACATATTCCCTATAGTTTATGTCATTGTTGCATGACACACTTATTCTGTATCTAACCCACCTACATGTTACAGGACACAGAACACGTACCTGCGACCATTACTAAACTATAAGCTTTTTATCTTTGCAAAACACTTTTGTTCTGGTTTTCATCTTGGCCGGGTGTGTGTCGTCCTGCTGACATCTGGCGTATGTCCCACATTGGTCATTTGAACTGTGGCAACCCTACCATACGTACATCTTACCTAGCAATAGTGTTGGGTGATTATGTACATGACTGCCTGTTCCACTCCTGGCAGTGGTTATTTTACCCTTCAGAGCAGGCGCTATTTGTTCAGGGGTGACTAATGCTGGTGTCACCTGTTCTGTACATCATTGACCGTGATCTGCGCAGTGGTCGGTGACACTTAGCCCTGTTTCGCGCATATCCATATAGTCTTATTTAAACATCGCTTACCAGCTGTGGGCAACACTTATTCCCGCTAAAGTGTGCTACACATATTCTGATGACCTGCATCTGGACTGCATTACCTGTGCCGTCAGGATTATGTTACATCCCTAGTGGGACATGGGACCGGAAACATGCACGACAGTCACTGCATGTACCACTTGGACATCTGGGGGTTGTACACGAATTATGTAAATTTGTATGTGCAGTACACTACAGCAGTTACTCCACACTACACTCACATGGATGACTCCGTTAGTTTACAACTTGATGGGTCCAGTTAATGATATGCCCATGTGATGTTTACTGGCTGTACTCCAGCACTGGGTATGTATATCACAATTAGGTACACCCAATAATTTGCTACACCTTCATACGACCGGGGATGCAGCATGCCGGGGTGACTACTGCCTGTCATGGGTACATCCCCTGCCTTGACACTACATCCATGATTACATTTTGTGGAGCCCCTCAGTAACACGGCGGGTAATCTGTGATGACTGTGTGTAGGACAGTGCTTACACACATGTGCTCCTGTGATTGCCTCTGCTCCAGTACACGTCAGTTGCTTACTCGATGTTGTGGCGACGGGTGTCACTGTTTGCCCCGTTTGGTGTTTTGCCTCTGACAATTGGGCGTGTATCTACCGATGTACCTGGGAACCTATACACACAGCACCGACAGATGCTGATGGGTGCATCTACTGTTCAGGTGTTGACAGTTCTGTGTTCCCATGGCTGTTGCGTGTACAGTATTTGAGGGCTGCCTATGTAGGATTCCACAGTGGGCCACCTATACATCACAATTTACAGGTAGTCATGTTTGTGTGCCATCCATGTTACTGTGTGCAGGTGAGGAGGGGCGTCAGTCCGTGGGAGCCTACACTGTCAAGGTATGTGCTATACGTTCCCTCTTTGCCAAGGCATAGGCATATTGGGCACGCCTCCATCTGCCTACTGGGGCTGGCACAGTGTGTCTGTGGTCTGGATCTCTCTGTGCCTGTGTTGGTCTTGGCACTTGCGGTGGGCTGTGAGGCCCTCTCCCATTATGACCCTGCTGCAGCTGTTTCCGCAGGATCATATTATGTAGCATGGCACATACTATGAAGATGTGGGCACACATGCCTGGAGAGTACTGCAAGGCTCCACCAGATGTGTCCAAGCACCGGAACCGTGATTTCAGCATCCCGAACACATGCTCTATGATGATTCTGGTTTGTGCGTGTGCCTCATTATGGCGTTCTTGCATTGGTGTGTGTGCATTTCTGATGGGGGTCATCATCCATGGCTCCAGTCCATAGCCAGCATCCCCCACAAGGTGACCTTGTGGGATGTCCCCCCTGACAAATACCTGATACAGCTGTGAGGCATGCCAGATATGGGAGTCATGGTAGCTTCCAGGGCTGCCAGCACACACATCCATGATAATGCCCTGGGCATTGCACACGACCTGGCAGTTGATGGAGTGGAATCCCTTGTGGTTTATGTAGCGCCTACCATACTCACCGGGTGGTGACTTAATTTGTATGTGCGTGCAGTCTATCGCACCCAGTACCTCCGGGTAGTTTGCCACATGCTGGAAGTTACACATATTGCTGGCCAACTCCTCCTGAGTTTGGGGGAAGTGTATATGCTCATTGGCATGTGGTAACATGGCATCCAGGGACTGGTGTAGTACCCTGGATGCCGATGCCTGTGAGATCCCCATTATATCTCCAGTTGGCCTTTGAAAGGTACCTGTAGCTAGTATTCGCAAGCTTACACATACCTTCGTGTCCACTGGGATGGATTCCCCTCTGTTGTTTCTGGTTCTCAGGTGTGGCAGGCACAGCTCTACCATTTGCTGTAAGATGTCCCTGTCCACCCTGTAACGCTCTACTATCTCCAGATCATGTAGCCCCTGGTAGGTTACCCTTGGTCTGAACACTCTTCTCCTCCTCTGAGGCCTACGGTGGTTGTCGGCATCATCCTCCACAACACCATTGGTCTGTAACACATGCTGATGAATCACAGCTATGGCAGCTCCCAACATGTACATTTTAAAAGTCCCCGTCTGTTTACACCTACGATGTGGTGTTTGGGAATACACAGGTGTGTGTTGGGTGCTTTCACACTTTATACTGTTCTGATGTGAACACTGATGATGTCATAGGGTGTGTATGTATAATCGTGGCTACAGGGTATCTTCTGTGTTTTATTTACAAAACCGCTATTGTGCTGCCTTTGGTGTTGCATTACATTTGGATGCCGTGAATTACCTCCTGCCCTTCCGTTTACATTTGTGCACGTTACACCTTCCATTTACTGGCATGCATCCAGCTGCCTGCTTTCATTTGTACTTTCCTAGACCTGGCTTATCTTGCGTAATGTGTGCTATTGCCGATCTACTGTGGGTTTGCTTTGCTCTGCTATGACAGTTCTCCTATCTTTGCATTCCAGGTCTTCCACACCTTTCTTTGCAATCCTATGCCTCCCCTATCCTGTTTTGCAGGTTTCTGCATGCAGGCTTGTCTACTGCCGTCGATTGGCTGCCGTGTGTTGATTGGTGTTAATTGCTTATTACTATGCCAATTACCCTGCTTCAGCATTTCCTTCTTTTCTTCCCATGACCTTCCTGTTTGTACTATTGTTCGCGGTGCGTGCATCCGCTTACCGGGTTTCTGGCACGATTTCATCCCTGTACACATGCGCTTTCGGGCACCATGTGTGCTCTCAGCTAAATGGTTCTATACCCTCCTCCTCACCCCTGTCTTTCAGCTTTGCTTAGCAACGGCCAGGCCAGATTTGCATTGCTCCAATGTGCTTACTGATACGGTGGCACACCCCTCTGCTGATGTCATCTATCACCTTTGATACACTCCTCGGTGTTATAGTGGGACGTTTGCGATTCAGTATTACCTGCCTCATTTGCATGGCATTGACTACTAATTCATAGTTACAGCGCCGAACGCTGTTGTGGGCCCCTGGCAACCCTTGCGTCTTGCTTGTGGTGTGCCATGCCTACCATTGCATATTATGGTGCAATCCTGATTTGTCTTTCATTGCAATTTTCTGCCATTTTTATATATTTCCTTTGTATTCCTGTTTGCACACACATGCTCTGCAGTTGTACTGTGCATTACTGTGGACATGACATTAAATGTTGTTTTTTAGGTGTTGTGTATCTTTTCTTGTGCCATTGGCTGTGTATTTCTCCATTGGCATATGTTAACTTTGTAATACATGTGTGTGGTCCGCTTCCATAACTCCGATGTTCTGTTTGGGAAAATGTAAACCATGTTTTTTGGTTTACATTTCCATGGGCTTGCGCTACGCCTGCACCACTTCATGAATCGCTGTATGCCTTCATTAGCATGGTGCGACACTGCGCATGGGGTGATTTGCATACCTATGCCGAGGGCTGCGTAGCTCTGGCATACGCCGGTAGTGCACGTGGGATTGGTTCATACCTGAATCGCTCGGCGGACATATTTGGCGTTATGCCACCTACACTACTCCTGCGCCTGGCGCAAGCTTCATGAATCCGGGGGATAGTTCTTATGTAATATAAATTGGCCCATAAAGGTAATTCGCTATAACATTAGCAATGATCATTCTGCTGTTTTACCATGACTTCTTCAAAAGGAATGCAACTCATTTACAAGTCATCTGAACAGAATCATAAAGACTTTTGCAACAGAAGCTGATAGTAGAGAAGATGAAAAGAAAACCACTTGACTTTTTTGTGTTTAATTGGTTTTTAATCCTTTCTTATGTTTACATGAGTTCCTCTCTGAGATATAATTCAATAGAAGTAACCACGCCATTTGACAACAGCCAATATATGTGCATAAGATATTTCCAGTTAAAGGGCAGTCTGTACTTTATTCACCACTGGTGGTCATAAATTTTAAAATAATCACCACAGATGTGTCAGAAGAGTGAAACATGCAATTGCAATAAAATGAGCATGAGAAACTGGGAGGTGAATACTCTGGGAGTATTATAATGCTGAGACCAGTGTTTATATACTTCTTGCTCACTTCTTAAATGAAAATAAATATAAAGAAACAGACTTTCAAATGAGGTCTTCCTTATCTGTCATACATGGATATACATATGATGGATTACAAAAGAGGCATTTCTTAGTTTATTGAGATACTCAAGAAAATGTTGCAACTATTATATATATGAGGCCTTTTTCATTTTCTCTCTTCTTTGGCGACAGTGTCCATTTGTTTGCTAGTACCCTGGAGTATGATAACACTGTACGATGACTGAATTATACTAAGTTGCTTATGCTTTAAATATGAATACTTACTATATTTTCACTTACAACATTAGCATAAATTACAGGACAGCTGTAGCATTTATTATAATTGATGCATCTTGGTGTGAATTATACAGACAGCAATACATATGGGATATGTCTATTAGGAATGACAGTAGGAAAGATGGAAGGAGGTAGATCACATGACCTTGAATGTACCTTGAGATATTAAGAGAGAGAGTGGGTATTGGTACTATTCTCTACATCAATGCACAAAAAAGTAAATGCACATAACAAGTACACAGTAAGAGTAGAAGTGTTGTGCACTGGGTTAAATTGCAGTGACTGTACTACCTTCAGACTGATGCAGCTGGATTACAAAATCTCCTACAACAGCCAATGAGCATAAGATACTGAGGCAACTTTGACTTGCTAAGATGTATACATGTGCTATATCTGCTGGGAATCGATTGTCATAAAAGTCTTCCGTAACACATTATGTATGCATTGCAGCAAAACATAGCTTAAGTGTTGCAATACATTTCTCCCAATCAGTTATATTTTATGGGGCTGGTTTAATAAAATTGTCTGCAAACTTCTAATTAAGGACATGACCGCATTAATTCTTTCGTATCTCTTGATGACACCACCATAGGGAGAATGTGGGCATTTGTCCAAGGACTTTAATGACTGAAGTTCTGTACACGTATGGTAGTGCATTCATTAATGTCTATGGATGTATCCCATTGCTGACATTACTGATTGATTAAGTACATTGAAAAATGACCTGAAGTTAGTGTAGGAAAATTCAAAGTTTACAAATGGTTTGATTTAACAACAGGACACAAATATTGAGAATGATAGAGAGAATAAATTGCATCGCAGCACAGTATATGCCACATGCCATGGCATATAAGTAAACAAAGTTTTTAGATAATTAGCCTATAACCTTTGTTAAATTTAAAAACCCTATGGATATATGCGCATTTGTTGGGGAACCCAGATGTCAAAAACACAATGGAAAATCTTAAAGGCTAGCTGTAGTTGTGCTCTTCCCTGATATGATAAATGGATGTCTTCTAGTGTAATAACCAAAGTGAGTGATCCAACAAAGTCAATATCTATCAGATCATTTCACATTTACCCTTGTGAACCATAAAATTGTAGCCAATTTTCTTGATCCTCAGATATCTATGTTATTATCCTTAATGACTTTACTCTCCAATTTGAATAAGATAGATTATGTTCTGGTAAGACTATTATTATTACCCCATCTGAACTTATTTCAAACAAAGCACTATTTGCTGGCACGCAAAGCATCCTCAGACTGGTCTGAAGTGAGCATATATTATATGCATATATTATGCATACATACAAACACAGAGAAATGCACATACACACACACACACACACACACACACACACACACACACACACACACATATATATATATATATATATATATATATATATATATATATATATATGGGTATACTTCTGTTCATCAAAATGGCAATTTATCGAACAGAAGTTTGAACCCAATTCTAAAGTGCATTTAAGTGAAAATGTACTTTCGCGAATCACACTACACCAAATGCACCAAACACCAGCTATAACACACAACACATTTTTGCAGGGGTGCAAGCCTTCCTGCACACCCCATGTGGTGGGCTGTGCTCCCCACTACTTAAATATACTAACTCCAAGATCGCACTACAGTGGGGAAAAGGATATATTCCGTTATCTCCACTGTACCATGCATCGGTGAAGTGTGATTCACAAAAGTGCATTTGCACTTAAATGTACTTTTGCAGAACTGGGTTCGTACTTCTGTTCTTCGATAAATTGTCATTTTGTTGAACAGACATAGACCCATATATATATGTGTGTGTGTGTGTGTGTGTGTGTGTGTGTGTGTGTGTAGATATATATATATATATATATATATATATATATATATATATATATATATATATATATATATATATATATATATATAGGTGTAGTAGTAAAGACTGCATACATCCAATGTCAACATGCAAAATGGTGATCCAAAAAACATTGAAAATGCCAGTGTCAGCATGCCATTATCAATGTGATGAGAAATGGCATATGTAAAATTTACAGAAAAAAAAATAAAAACATTCTTTTGCTGAGGGCAAGCTCCTCTGCACCCTCACACCCCTTGCTAATTTTATATATATATATATATATATATATATATATATATATATATACTAACTCTTGAGATCAAACAAACACAGGATAAAGGTATAATCTCCTATCCCAGGATTGTGCGATCTCAGACACCTGTGTAGCAGCTGGTTAGTCGATCATAAATGGCTGACTAAACAGCTGTTAACCAAGTACATACTCAACCTTTTGCAGGGAACCCATATATATATATATAAAATTAATTAAGATTCCCTATGTCATCTACTCAATACATCATATACCAACAGGATGCAAACACAATATCATAGAACAACTAAGTTGACTAACACATATGTCAACATTCACTATATTGACAAAAGCACAGCACAGAATCATACTCTGAAAAACACCTCCAGCAAACATCCTATACTCAATGACTAAAGGATATTCAGCCATAAAAATGTAATGACAGCAATCACAAATATTCTAGCACTAGATAGCATCTTTTATTTTCCCTAAGGTGCCATAAAACATGTTCCTTCGCCAAAGTAGTCTCTTGCAATGGACACCAGGTTTCACCTAAAGCCAAAAGAACACAGATCTCCTCTTCTCACACCAGTCTATGACACTTTCCATATCCTATGCACAGCATCCCATAAGTCATTTCAGTCTGATATGTACTTGCAGAGCATGATAGATGTGTTTGAGGCTTTTTCAGGGCAACCAGAACTTACAGAAAGTGTGACAGCCAGTTGGCTGTCGGCAGTATTTGAGGAAGGACTATGGCTATCTATAGAGACCAGATAAAAAAGGTTTGTTCAAATTTGTCTAGTTTGGGTATGCATGAAATCATTAGTCAGGGACACTGTGTAGCAGACAATATAGTTAGAGAACAGAAAGACAGACTAAAGAAATTAGTAGATGTTGAACTTCAGAAGTTTGATACAAATTCAAGGGGAAGGAGATGCAACAGGAGAACAGGTGAGGTAGCTTTAGGTTTGGATTTTTCCAACAACAAGCCCCAGGACAGTTCCCACAAACCTTTTATTATCCTGCCCAAACTCAAGCTCAGCAGCATGGACCACATACCAACCCTTGCTTTAATTGTTGCCAAAGCAGGCACTGGCATAATGAATGCCCTTTTCTCCAAACAGCAAACCCCTCCTTTCAACCAACAAATCAGCCCAATGTCCATGCCTCATAGCAGGTGTGGAGACAGCCTCCAACTTGGAGTACTGCTTGACAGCCACTAACATGGCAGCAGGATAAATAGGGCAGCCGTGAGCAAGAGACACAGCTATTTCCCTTGTTACTAGTAAATTAAGAAGATCCTTTTGTTAATATTAAAGTGCATATTTCTGATCTTCCTTTTCTGATAGACACAGGAGCAACTCTATCTGTGATAACTTTGTCTGATGCAAAAAGCCTCCCACTTTCTACAAAATCTATAAAATATTAGAGGAGTAGCAGTCTTTGGAATTCCATGGGACAACTCAGACACAAAACCTGTCCCAATTCAAATAGGTCCATTGCATGATCAGCATGCTTTCATTTAAGGAAATTCTTCCCCATCTGAATTTGTTAGGTAGAAACTTTTCGTATAAGCTAAGGAGGACTGTGTTTTGCACTCCGGATGGATTCTTTTTGAATGTCCCAAATGAGCCCTCTTCACTGTGTTTGTATTCATCTGGTATTTGTTCAGATGAAGACATTCTCTTTGCAGTAGTTAGATTGGAACAGACATCCAGTGTGGCTGACTTAGAGGGACTTAGAGCTGTTCCTTCACAGCTATGGATTACCCATTACAATGAGGTAGGACTCATAAAAGATGCAGAACCAGTTAAAGTTACTTTTAAGCCTTCCCAGTCCCAACCAGTGATAGTTCAATTTGCATTATCAGAAGAGGCAGAGAAAGGAAATGAACCTGTTATTTCTACATTAATTCTGCAAGAAATAATAATTCCTACAAGAAGCGTCTGTCATACGCCTATTTTACTGGTCAGGAAACCAGGTAAGGACAACTATAGGTTTGAACAAGATTTAAGAGCAGTATAATAAGAAAAAAAAAGATAAGATTTATGAGCAGTAAATGTGGTGGAAATGCCAACTTTTCCCACAGTATCTAACTCAGCTACTGTACTAAGCTTTATTCCTCCAATAGCCACAGTTTTTTCAATGATTGACATATCCCCTGCTTTTAGTATTTGTTTGATTTCACTTACACAGGACAACAATAGACATGGACAAGGCTGTCTCAAGGATATGTAGAATCAGCTAGTCTTTTTTTCTCTAAAGAAATTAAACAACAGAATTCAGTTTCCCTGTGGGCACACCTTAACGCACTATGCGGATGATTTGCTTTTAGCGTCTGATTCTTATTCCGGTTGCTGACGGGATACTATTTTTCTTTTCATTATGTTAGCAGAATTGGGGTTTACGGTGATCAAGATGAAACTGCAGTTGTGGAAACCACAAGTCCAGTATTTAGGCCATCTTATTTCAGAGGGATCTTGGTAGATTTTACCCTCACACATTACTGTTATTTGAGCTGCACCATGCCTACAACTTTGAAACAGCTGCAAGCTTTTCTGGGAATGACAAGTTACTGTCATAAATGGATCTCAAACTATGCAGAAGTAGTAAAGCCTTTGTTAGAATTATTGAAAAAATAAACCCTGAGCCAATTTCTTGGTAGGGCCATCATGAACAGGCTTTCCTTCAACTAAAAACATTGCTTTTGAACCCTCCTACTCATGTGCTACATGATTGATCGAAGAAATGTTTTGTATTCTGTTGTAAATGAAATGAAGTGGCATTAGGATTACTAGCACAATGTAGAGATGATGGTTTTAGACCTGTTGCTTAATTCAGTACAAGTCTCAATCCTATAGCTGCTGCCCTCCCCCGCTGCCTTAGGATGGTGGCCATGAAAGTGCTTAGTAGGCATGGCAGCTACTCCAACTCTTGGGCGCAAGATCTCTGTGGCAGTTCTATATTGTGTAGATGCATTGTTGTTAGAAACTAAAATGCGGTGTTTGTCAGCCTCTAGATTGTCTAAAGCCTGTCTTGCTGAGCTCCGTTTGTGCCTGACGGAGAGTACTTCTTAAACAATCTGAATTACAGAGCTACATAAGTATATTTTTCGCACTTTAAATAATGAGTGCTTTTTATCAGCAATGCACTGGTTGTATTTATTTGCTTATCAGTACTGCATTGTTTTGTATTTATTTGTGTAACAGTTCTGCAGTAGTTTACTGCATTGTTTTTATTTATTTGTTTGACAGAATTATTTACTTTTCTGTGTCTCTATTTATATAATTGCTGATCTGTGGTTGAATTTTTGTATAGTTTGTGGCTTTTGCTGTTGTCCGCCCCTAGTGGGAGTTTGTGGTGTACTCAGTCCAGAGAGGTAAAACTGGTCAAACAGCTTCTGTGTTATCTCTTTGTCTCAGGGTGTGACTTTGGAAGGGTCTTTTACCTGCTGGTATAAAAATATTACATTTGAGTTGAATCCCTGCTTATCTTGCTGAGCTTTATTTGTACCTGATGGAGGGTACTTCTTAAAACAATCTGAATTAGACAGTTACAGAAGTATATTTTTGTACTTTATTTAATCAGTGATTCTTATCAGCACTGCACTGACTGTATTTATTTATTTATCAATATTGCATTGTTTTTTATTTATTTGTGTAACAGTTCTGCACTAGTTTACTGCACTGTTTTTATTTATTTGTTTGACTGAATTATTTACTTTTCTCTGTCTCCATTTATATAATTGCTGATCAGTGGTTGAATTTTTGGTTTTCCCGCCCTCCTACCCAATTGCTGTTGTGCTCTTATAGTTTGTGACTTTTGCTGTTGCCCGCCCCTACTGTAAATTTTATAAGATACACTCCTTCCAGTCCCACCTCATTAGCTCATTCTGACTAATACAGATATCATTTGGGAAGGTCAAACCCCTTAGTTTCTTAACCTTGAATTTTCTTCTGTTACTCCTCTCTCCCTTTCCACTTTACCAATTTATTCAGCTTCTTTTACTGTATTTGTGTTTCCTCCTCCTGCTCCGTTACTTCATCTTGCTTTTTCTGCTACTTGCTGCAGCTTGTTCTCTAAAGTGTTCAGTTACATCTTTTCTGTTGCATTTGTTACTGATTGTTTATAGCCTGTTTAAATTGTGTTATTCTAAGCCTCTTAGTTTTGGTTTAAGCACTTGGGCTTTAGGCTAACCCCTTAGCTCTCCCTGGCCTTCCCCCTCAGATTCTGAAAAAATATGGATGGACATTTTCCTACAGTTTTTCCTGCCAGTCTGGTTGATATGGGCATCCTGAGACAGTGTAGCAACTGCCTTATGTACACAGACAACCACCTACTACTATCAAACTGAATAAGAGATGGCAGCGCAATAACAATCCAGCGATATACCAATGCAATTGAAGTAAAATGCAATTGAAGTAAAATCCAGTAGTATGCCAATGCAGATGAAATAAATCCAGGTAAAATAAGGAATCCAATTTTATTGAAAAGTTAGTTTTTTTTTCAACCTACTACTATCACCTAGGAACACAATTTGCGAGAGATGCAATTACATTAGGAACCTAGAGTTCAAGCTCTCTCCCTCACAAGCCAGTATATCTGATACTGAGAAGGTTGCCAACACAATCACTACACCTCAAACACCAACCGCACCTACACAACACACACCCACATATGTGGAGGTCCTCAACAAAAACATGCCCAAACAAAGGAGACCTCCGAGGCAAAAACACACGCAATCTCCACAGCCCTCCACACCACATACCATGCATAGTTCATACACCTGTATCTCACAACCACTAAGGCTTAACCATAAACCCCACATATTAGTCACAGGTGACTCCATTGTGAGACATACAGATGTGCCTGTCACCAGTCTGGATAAGGAGAAAGTCACGGTTAGTTGTCTGTCAAGGGCCAGAATCCGGCATATCACACATGCACACAAGTCTCTCAACAACAGGTACTGTTATGACTCTGTCATAGTCCACATTGGTGTGAATGACTCTAAACATACCTCCCTGGACTATATGAAGAGAGACATATTGAACTCACTGAATATGTGTCCCGGGCAGGTATGTCCTTAGTCTTATATAGCATTTTACCATCACCCAGAATGATGCCTGAATACAAACAGAAAATGATTAACTTTAACAATTGGCTTAGTTTCTGGTGTCATTCCCGGGCGATCCAGTACCTGACTGCATGGGAAGATATGATCAATAGACCATGATACTTTGTCAGAGATGGCCTGCATCTGTCTCACCTGGGCTTCAGGATTCTGGCAAAGGCTCTTGCCTCCCTTATAGTACCTTTTTTAGGAAAAGTGATGAGGTTAAAACTACCAACATACAAATTTCAACAAAACACAAATTAAAGGTCATGCTGCTAAATGATAGGAGTCTAAACATGAAACTGCACTCATTGCAAGCATTCCTAACCTTGGAAAATGCTGACATCTGCGCAGTCACAGAAACCTAGTTCAAAACTGTGGAGAGCACCCCAGCCTTACCAGGTTACTCATCCTATCATACATTCAGACCCCAAACTGTGGGTAATAAAGCCAAAGGAGGTAGATTTTCAATATATATTAAATACAAACATACCTCCAGGCTGGTCAAACAGTATGAGACACAGGAGACACTCCAGGTGCAGTTAACTATTGACAAGACCCCTATACAAATCATAGCTAGCTACCGGCCCCTAAATCTGACCCAAGATGCCCAAACTGCCTATCTAGACCTCTTCGAATCTATCAAGATTCACCCCTTTACCCTGATCCTGGGTGACTTTAACTACCCAAACATAGACTGGAAGAGCTACTTTTGCCAGAACACAAATGCCCAGAGATTCCTCGATTTTGTCAATGCAAATGCTTTGAAACAGCTAGTCGATACCCCCACAAGAGGCGATAATATCTTGGACTTGGTATTGACCAACATGAGTAACCACTGCAGCATCCCTGCAGTATCATCCTCCCTTGTAAGATCCAACCATAAAGCGTTCATGTTCTGAGTCACCATCTCCCCTGATCCCCCTCTAGCTAGAGGCAATCAAAAAAACTTCTCCAAAGCTGATTACAGCCTCCTGAGGGATGGCATAAACAGCTTCACAGCCTCCTCCCCCTCTCTAGGAACTGGCACCAGTATCCAAAACTATACCAAATTACTAAACAAACATGTATATAGATGCATGGAATAAGGAATACCTGACAGGACTAAATCATCCTCCACAAGGAAGAGTAAATCTGTCTGGTGGACATCTGTAATAAATAAACTCTATAACAAAAGAAAAAAATTGCTGTCCAGGAACAAGAAGGAGCAGGTACCCAACTGGAAACAATCTCTCCTTAGCCTAAACAAGCAAATAAGAGCACTAGTGAAATCCTCCAAAGCAAACTTTGAGTCCGAATTGGCCACATCTGCTAGAGACAATCATAAGGTCTTATTCACATTTGTTCGTAATCTCAAAGGTAGCACCCAGATCTGTTCAGAACTGGAAGTCAAGGACATCACATAAACAAATGCAGTAGCTATAGCACACTTGCTGACTGACAGATTCAGCGAAAAATTCACCCCTCTGTTCCCCCCATCAGTAAATCAGGACATTCCCAGTACCTGCCCCCTTCCCCTTATATCTAGGGATCAGGTCATCACTGCTCTCTCAAAGGCAAAAAATACAGCCTCCAAGGGACCTGATAACATCCCAGGCCGCATCCTACATGAACTCAGGCAGGAACATGCAGCACCATTAGGCACCCTATTCAACCAAAGCCTGAGTACCATTTTTTGTCCCAGCTGAGTGGAGGACAGCCACTGTCATCCCTTTACACAAAAGTGGAGCATCCACTGATCCAGGAAATTATAGACCCATCAGCCTAACTAGCCTGATCTGCAAGGCCATGGAATGGATTATCATGGACCTCATTAACAAGGACATTGGCAACCTCCAAACACTCGATCCCACACAGTTTGGCTTCATCAGGGGGAGACAGTCACCAAAGCCATGGATGAGGGGAAGACATTGCACACCACCTACCTTGACCTGGCCAAAGCCTTCGACACTATTCCCCACTTGGGCATAATAGATAAACTCTCTCAACTAGGCATCAATCCATATGTTACCAGATGGGTAGACAACTGGCTTACTGATAGAACCCATCTAGTCAAAATAGGGGAAGCCACCTCAAGCAGTAGACCCGTATTGAATGGTGGACTCCAGGGTTCGGTCTTGGAGCCTCTGTTATTTGGGATATACTTTTCTGAGATACAGGCCAAAACCAGTGGGTTATGGCTGACCAAGTTTGCAGATGACTGCAAGTTGAGAGCTGTCATCAGTTCCCCTAGTGACGTGGATATCCTCCAAGAGGGTCTCACCCAAACAAATGACTGGTGCCAGAAACATGGCCTCAAGCCGAATACAAAAAAATGCATCATCATCCCCTTTGGGGAGAGTGATGTCCCCACAAATTATCACATTATTAACAATGTTCTAAGCATGCAGTCAGTCGTGAGGGATTTGGGCACCCAGATTGTTAGCAGCCTGACTTTTGACCACCATGTTGCTTCCATTGTATGGAAAGCTTTCTACATGGTCCACCTCATAAGCAAGGGTATCTTATCCAGGGACTAGGAGGTCATAACATCACTGTATTCTTCCCTTATAAGGCCCATTATTTAGTACAATGCCCCATTCTGCATGTACCTCGTAAAGCACATGCCAGGGGAATCCAGGGCCTCAAAAGTCTGCCATACACAGATAGGCTAAAAGCCCTAATCCTCTACTCTGTTTCATACAGACTCCTCAGAGATGACCTCTGTCTGGCATACAAGGCAATCTCAGACCCCACCTTGATGGGACTGCTGCATATCCGCATGTCAAGCTCCACTCGAGTAACCTGCACATACGGCCTCAACCTGGTCTGTGACATCAATAGGACTTGTTGGTGGGACAGATTTGTGTCCCAGAGACTCCCCCATCAATGGAATAGACTCCCTCTCCATGTCAAGTAGAGTACCTCTTTACCCCTTTTTAAGTGCAGTCTGGATAACTGGATGGGAAATAGAAAGACATTGCTGGGATTCCACCCATATCCCTGCTGGCCAGGGGCATCGGGTGCTGATTTGTCTATGCATGGGCTAAACTCTTGGCTAGGTTTATAAGGGCCTCAAGTTCAATAGCCTAGTAACTTCCTATGATCATATGAATGGTCATTACTTAATAATCCTTCTTTGCAGCTTATTAGATGTCCACCTCCTAATCCTGCATTTTTAATCCCTGCCACAGATGAAGAAGAGCCTCACAATTGTGTGTTCATTGTTAACCATGTGCTTTCTCCAAACTCAGTTCTAAGAGATGTCTTGCAACTAAATTCTGAGCTGCTTTTATTTGTTGTTGGGTCTTGTATTAGAAGTGGAGATAGTTCATTATTGGCAGCATTTTATGTTTGTACAGCAAACCAAATACTATCGACTGGACAACTGAATGGAAATGTTTCTGCTCAGATAGCTCAACTCATAGCCATGAACAAAGCTTGCAAACTGGCAAAGGACAAAGCAGTTACTATTTTTACAGACTCATGCTATGCGTATTTGGTAGTTCATGATTTTGGAGCACTTTGGAGGCGGAGAGAGGATATATGACATCAGCAGGAACTCTTATTAAAAATTCGGTCTTTGTAAAAGAACTTTTGAGTGTACTTTTATTACACAGGCAATAGCTGTGGTCAAATGTGCTGACCATAAGACTGGTGATTCTTACATTTTAAAGGGATATTCATTTGTTGATATGGTGGCCAGATGAGCTGCATTCTATCCAGGCTTCCTTTTTGCAACAATTACAAGTGACTAATGTGCCTGTTTCTTTACAGGAAGTGTTGCCTTTTCAAAATCAAGCTGATGACTCCAGAAAGGGAAGGGTGATACATGACAGCTATAGCCAGCCCCACATCTGGAGTGGAGGCTTGTAGCCCCACATTCTTGTCTAGTCCAGTTGGTACAGACCTATCATTTGCCCTCTCATTTGTGAAAAAATGCATTAATAAGACAAATTTTGACAGACTGTATACCCTTTAATTTCTGCAGTTATTCAGCATTTTGGAAATAGTTGTACAGTGTTTGTTCAATATAATGTGTCAAAGAGGGAACCTGTTCACACACTGACTTTAAACAAGCAGTGGGGACCTTTGTGTTGCATACAATGTGACTTTTTGAACTCCGATCCTACAAAACTAAAAGTTCAAGTATACTTTAGTGACTGTGGATGTTTTTTTCTGAATAGGCGGAAGTTTATCCCTGTGCTAGGAATGATGTGACTATGGTTGTCAAAAAACTATTGCAAGAAATCATACCCAATTTGAAGGATCTTGTTATATTCAGTCAGATACAGGAACTCCTTTTAAAAGTCAGATGATACTGCAATTTTGTAAGATCATGAAAGTAAAATAGCATTGCCCACACAGACTCCAGGCTTCAGGAATTGTTGAGAGAATGACACAGACTTTGTAAACCAGAAGTGCAAAATATTGTGAGGAGACTGGCCTTAAATAGCTAGAGGCTTTGTGTAGTATTCGTAGTGTAGTAAGTACTCCTAGAAAGAACTCTGTCCAGCCAGCTATGCCATTGCCCAGTAATTTGGAGTTACAAAATGCTGATGAATCTATCATTCTTTATTGCAAGTCTCTCATTTTTGTTCTGCAGCCTATTCAACTGCAGGCCATTGCAGCTCAGCAAACACCTGACCCCATCTCCTGCCATGATATCATCCCAGGCAATTGAGATTATGTCCAATTTTTCTCCAGACACCATGGCCTCCAGCGTAGATGGAAAGAGCCCTTCCTGGTTCATTTTATGACAGCTTCTGCCATTCAATGTGAAGGACTGACCACCTGGATTCATGTTTCCCATGTTAAGAAGGCCCTTTCCAGTTACAAATATCAACAAAATGTCAACAATGTCGTTCCACCCATCCTCAATGATAAAACCATTTCATCCCATACCAGAAGAAAAAAACAAGAAAAGCAATGTGGCCAGAAGTGAGGCCTAGTGATCTGGTAATTTTGCCCACAATGAACAATGGATGGAAATTGGCCCACAGATTGGGAAATGAGTCAGGCGACCAAGCACTGCTAGTAGGACTTGTAGCAGGACAGGACCCACTGTGGAATTTGTTTAAAAAATGACAATTTATGAATTGTAGAAAAAAGTGAATCACCCGTTTGCAATTTGTGAGAATTCTCTCCAGCCTCATTGTACTTGACATTTGTATGGACTCATTGATAGAATAGCTGTACTGGTATTCATCTTTATTTTATTGCATTTCCTTCTTTCATCAGAAACCATTGGAATTGTAAGTTTGGAACAATTTTCTGACAGAAATAAACGTGTTGTTAAAACTGAACAGAGATCACCAGATTGGTATACTTAATTTAACACTTTTTCTGCCACATTGTATACTTATGCGAAAGGATTATGAACGTTAGTGACTGTTGGGTTTGTGCACGTATACCAATGGGACACGAAGGCTATATTCTTTTGTTTCCAGTACCAGCAACAGAGACAGAGATAGGAACAGCATACTGGACAATTTTGGTGACCAAACATGAAAGTGGCAGAAATAATTCATAATTCTTGTAATGTCACCCTCTTCTATAGATTTATTCCACATCAGTTATCAATGTCTGTAAAGGGACATACTTGATGTTGCTTTATTTTTCATGTTATCTAGCTGTTCAACATACAAAGACTTTACCCAGTGGGACAATTCGCAATGTTCGCTGGAAAAGGGAGACAAAGGATACTAACAATTCAGTTAGAAAGGTAAACACTTCCTAGATTTATTATCATAGTGTAGAACAGACTACATTCAAAGGACGGTCACATATGGACTTGGGATGTCATTTATGAGTGGGTATTTTATCTACTGCTGGGGCAGCAAAGTTAATTTGGGAACTGAGAAAAAAAATGTTTTTGTGGTGTATTATATGCAGTGTCTTTCTTGTGACTCTTTTTATATTGGAAAATCCAACAGGTCAAAAAGAGCATAGATGAACATCAATATGTCATCAACTAAGCACTCTGTGGAGTGTAAGAATTTTAAAAGGTTTATTTTTAATGTAGCAGACTTTGTTCCTTCTAATTTTAATGGTAATAAGGAAGATTAACTTGACTTTTGGAAATGAAATGGCAAATTTTGTTGAATGCCTACGTCAGTCCAGGACTTAATGGAACAGTAAATTATGTAAATGTTTTAAATAGAAATAGAAATAGAAATAAGAAAAAGTGCAAATTATGTAGTCATGAGACTGTATCATATGATCTTGGTCAAATGTTTTAACTAGTTTGATTGGTTTAATGAATTTATTCTGATAAGACCTAATGGAGGTCAAAAACTCTAAATCTTTGTGAAGTGAGGTTTTAATAAATTGTGGTTCTGATTATTTCAGTAACTTGAAGTGCACTGGTTGTTTTATATATATATATATATATATATATATATATATATTTTTTTTTTTTTACTTTTTTTCAACCTTCAAGCTTTTTTGCGGAATTTTTTAAGTTTAGTTTAATTATCTAAATTGTTAGACATGTTGAGTAGTACAACTTTTGAATCAGTAAATTAGATTACTATGGAAGTGAAGTGTCCTGAAGTGCTACAGAACAGAATGGCACCTGACTTTACCCTCACATCTAAAGAGGTTACATGTGTGTTCATCCAACTGGAGTGTTGCTTGTTTATACCAGAATGAACATGCCATTCATTATAATTTAGAGATTGTACAGAAGGTTTTGTAGTTGCCACATGCTAAACAGGTTGACAAGCCTCTATGTCAGCTTGGTTGACAAGTTTAATTTCAGGATGGGGGGGGGGGGCAGGTCTTTTGAACTTTTTTACCCTTATTGCTAGTATTGTGATTCTTTTATGCATAATTGTGTGTGCAGAATGATAATTATAACGCTTTTTACATCTAGGAAAGGTATTAAATTATAAAATATGAACATTAAAAATGAAAATGAAAAAGTGCCACTGACTACTGTTAAAGAAAATTATGATGAGAAGGATGATAGTGATGAAAGTGTATTAGAAAGTTTTGGCCAAATCTACAATAATGTATACAAAAGGGAAAATGAGACTGAAAGGTATTCAAATTGATTCTTTATTCAGTCTAGAAATAGATATGTTTTTTGCTCATAAAACTATTTTTGCTAAGCAGTTATACAAATATTGTGCATTTAAAGTACAGAAGGAACACTGCAAATGAAGACTGTTTGATTGCATGTGAAAAAGCTAAAACCCATTTGAAAACTTGTAATTACTGTCTGATCATTAAATATTATTTGACTTGAGTGATGCTTCACAGCATCAAATGGGGGATTAAACAAGAAGTGTGAAAAGACAGCAATGTTTAAATGTAATATTTTTTCAATGAAAGCAGAATCCCTCTTGGTTCAAAATGAATCTTGACAGCATAGGGCTGTCTTTTTGTTTCTACTGTTGTGGCTTTTAAGTGGTGTGAATATTCTTATTATGCAAAATAACATAGAGGTGTTTAGTTCTAATTTGTCAGTGGTCATGGCCTGATATATATATATATATATATATATATATATATATATATATATATATATATATATATATGTGTGTGTGTGTGTGTGTGTGTGTGTGTGTGCGTGTGTGTGTGTGTGTATAGATCCAGTACCTGACAGCCTGGGATGACTTGATTGTCAAATCATGATGCTTTGCCAGAGATGGCCTGCATCTGTCTCCCTTGGGCTTCAGGCTCCTGGCAAAGGCTCTTGCCTTCCCCATAGTGCCTTTTTTAGGCAATGCCATGAGGTCAAAACTACCAACATGAAAATTTCATCAAAACATAAATTAAAGGTCATGCTGCTCAATGCTAGGAGTCTAAACATGAAACTGCACTCATTGCGAGCATTCTTAACCCTGGAAGATGCTGACATTTGTGCAGTCATAGAAACCTGGATCAAAACTGCAGACAGCATCCCAGCCATACCCGGTTACTCATCTTATCATAAATTCAGACTCCAAACTGGAGGTAGCAAAGGAAAAGGAGGTGGAGTTGCAATATATATAAAAGACATACACACCTTCAGGCTCGTCAAACAGTATGACTCATAGGAGACACTCCAGGTGCAGTTAACAATTGACAGGACCCCTATTCAAATCATAGCTAGCTATAGACCTCCAACTTTAACTGAAGATGCCCACTCCACCTATCTGGACCTCTTCGAATCTATCAAGATTCAACCCTTTACCCTGATCCTGGGTGACTTTAACTATCCAACCATAGAGCAGACAAAATACTCATGTCAAAACACAAATGCCCAGAGATTCCTTGATTTTGTCAATGCAAATGCCTTGGACTAGTTGGCTGACACCTCCATAAGAGGTG